>NW_028257635.1:0-230188 GCF_054643075.1 Acanthaster planci | reverse complement strand
ATGCGTGAGCAGTCCTCAACTTCGACCCAGAATTACTACCAGAACGAAGAAGAAATCAGACTAAATTTTCCCTTCCGTTCGATCGCAAATATACCCAAGTGTCCAAATATTAAATAATATTTCATAAGTTTGTCCCAGTTTAGACAAAAATCACGTGACTTGAAATTAAAGGAGCAGTTTTCCTGCACACGTGTTTTTAACCCATTGACTTTGTACACATTATTGAGCGACAATTTTGGTAACTTTGAAGTCTTTGATCGTTCCCAAAGTGATAGCAAACGAAGACCCCGATGCAAGATTTATTGCAAAGGGATGACGTCATAATGACATCATCACCTTATTTTATATTCATTTTTGAATATTTAATTTTTCCCCATAGGTTTTGTACACGTTTTTCTACTTAACACAAGTGAACAAGTAGTCTTTAACTTTGGCGCAGGATTACTATAAGAACAAAGGAGAAATCAGGTACTTTACGCTCTGTTATTTTATTTGAAATATGCCGAAGAGTCCGAATATGAAGTAATATTTATAAAAATTGTTCCGTTTAAGCGCAAATCACGTGACACGAACTTAAAGAAGCAGTGTTTCTGCAAACAAGTTTATAGCCCATTGACTTTGTACACGTTTGTAAGCGACAATTTTGGTAACTTTGCAGTCTTTGATCGTTCCCAAAGTGATAGCCAACGAAGACCCCGATGCAAGATTTATTGCAAAGGGATGACGTCATGATGACATCATCCCCTTATTTTATATTCATTTTTGAATATTTAATTTTTCCCCATAGGTTTTGTACACGTTTTTCTACTTGACACAAGTGAACAAGTAGTCTTTAACTTCGGCGCAAGATTACTATCAGAACAAAGGAGAAATCGGGTACTTTACGCTCTGTTATTTTATTTGAAATATGCCAAAGAGTCCGAATATGAAGTAATATGTCATAAAAATTGTTCAGGTTAAGCGCAATTCACGTGACACGAACTTAAAGAAGCAGTATTTCTGCAAACAAGTTTATAGCCCATTGACTTTGTACACGTTTTCAGCGACAATTTCGGTAACTTTGCAGTCTTTGATCGTTCCCAAAGTAATAGCCAACAAAGACCCTGATGCACGACTTATTTCAAAGGGATGACGTCACGATGACCTGAATATTTGCCCATACCGTGGACACGTTTTTCTACTAAATAAAAGTGAACAAGTAGTCTTTAACTTTGGCGCAAGATCACTATCAGAACAAAGGAGAAATTGGGTACTTTACGCTGTGTTGTTTTATTTGTAATATGCCTAAGGGTCCGAATATGAAGTAATATTTCATAAAATTGTTCAGTTTAAGCGCAAATCACGTGACACGAACTTAAAAGAGCAGTGTTTCTCCAAATGGGGTTTTTTGCACGTTAACTTTGTACACGTTTCCGAGGCACAATTTTGAACCCTTTCGGATGTTTGCTCGTTTTCAAAGTGACAGCCAACAAAAATCTTGATACAGAAATTATTGTATATAAATGACGTCATGATGACGTCGTCATGTGGTTTACTCTTGTTTTTTTCAATATTCATTTCAGCCCCTTGACTTTGTACACGTTTTCAACCCAGCATTTGGTTTAGTTTGAGAGCTTTGATCAACAATACTTATCTTGTTGGTAAAACAGTCCCGAACCAGCTCTGTGTTTGTTTACAAACACTTTTCTCTAGTTGTAAACGTTGTTGGACCAACGTGAACTTACACAAGTAGCACGTACACTCATGCTTGTAAATGTCGACATCTACATGTACTTTAACAGTACAGGGTGACGGTCATATATGCCCAAGTTAAATTCTTGAAACACATTACTGGGTCCCTTTTTGTGGAACGCGAGACGGAATGCTGACCGGCCCAAAAATATATCAAAAACAAGTTTCCCTGAACTGAGAGCTCACTTCTGTTTTAACCATGTGTAAGTTTGTCTAGTGTTTGTGACTTGTGTCGGCAGGTTGGTGTAAAAGAGGGTTTGGCACTTACGGACGGCGAGTTCCTATTACTCGGAGTATCGAAAATTGGAGACCGCGTCAGGATTCGACAGAAGTGTAAAGAACATGTCGACAGTATGTACTTGTGCATATTTTATCTTAATTGGGCTTGAAGGAGCAAAACATCACCCTTGAATATCTGGGGTATGTGGGGGGGGGAGCAAGTATGGCCTCCACACACTCAGTATATGAAGTTCTGGCTGGTTTTTAAAAATGCATACAAAGGATGTAAGCCCAGATTCTTATATTGTGAAGAGCTAATCTCCAATCAAGGATACCCTGTTATGATAGTCAGAGGTTGATACTTTTCATAAAGATTAGGATTTGTGTGTACATTCTGAAATCGCAAATTATTTGATAACTGGTATTGTAAATTGTATTGCTTGGTGAAGATAGCTATTGTTGTTCCAATAAAACATACAGTAGTAAATATTTCGGACTATTAACTATTAATATGCAAGAGGAGGACTCACAACTTTGCAACTTTTTAACATTTTTACAAAATGATGCAAGTTAGTTTTCTCCCCTTTTATACCTGTAGGGGATGCAACTACTTCTCCAGTAGTAGCTAAATTAAGGAGTATGATTAAGAACAGAAAATCGAAGCCAACTTCGGGATCAAACAAAGGAAAAACCATTCGAATTTATGCTGGATGGAAGCATGAGGAGTCAAACGGTTTAAGACAAGTAGTGGCAAGCAGGGGTGGGGGGTCACACCCCTTGGACCTGCCGAAGGAGGCAACAGAGACCGACATTTTGAAAAAAATGACAGACATGTTCTTCCTGGGAGGGAAGAATGAAGCTAAGGGTGTTGAGCTAACAACGGTGTCGACACAGCTTGCTACTTTCCGTGGGCAGTGGCTCTCTGATTTCAGCAAGGGAAAGTCATACACTATTGGGGATATCGTGCAAGAGCTAAATACCCACCCTGTGAGGCTCTACTTAGAGACCAGATGGAAGACTGAGGTAATTGGAATGATGCCAATTTTGTAACATAGTACTATACAAAATAGTGTCTTTTTATGACCAAGTTATTAATTTAAAGGTATTTTAAGTGCACCTACATTCATTTTTGGGTGAGTGTTTTGTCCTTGCAAGAGTATCCTACTTACACTTTATTTTGTACTCAATGATTTGGTTTTGTTCGACTTGCCTTTTCAAGCAAAAAAATAATTGTAAGAGAACTTTTGGGTTTGATCCCTTCATATCATTTGTCTCCAAACAAACATTTGCTGTGGATGGTACGTGAATGTTAAATATACATGATGTGGTACCATTGCAACTATAAGCATAATCACAAGTTCCATCCTGCCAGTGGTAGTATTAGCAAATTTAAGCTCAGTGCTTTGTCTGTTCAGGAATGTTCTTCTGACGGTGGAGATGAAGAGTGAATGTGACCTACCAAATGTGAATATAACTCATGGAACCATTGAGGTTTGTACTAATTCTTTGTTTTTGTTTTTTGTTTTTTTGATTTTGCAACAAATGGGCTTAACCCATGCTATTTTAGTCAAGTATCGAAATTCAGGTCCTCATTCCTCAAGCTTTGTCTTAAAAACTACCAATAACAGAGGATGCAGATGGTGAAAATTCATCCATTGATTTCTGTTTAATAAAGTAGATGGAGAGCTAGTCCCTTAGTACTTACTTGATTGTTGACTAGATTATTCTGAAGCACGTAAAAACCAAATGACTGAAATGAAGTAAACAAAAACAACTTGACCGAAGTCTACATGGTTATGAATGAAGGAAGCAAATCATTGATTACAATTTACTTTCCTCTGTTGTTGTATCTTTTAACATAGATTGTAGAAAGTAACAGGCCATCCCAGTCAAATACACCAACTGTGGACTTTCCATGCCACAGGCAGGTAATGCAATATTTTATTTAACATTTACAATGGTATGTAGTTTCCCCTCTGGTTTCCCTCCAGGGAATGGAGTGTTATCTTTCCGTCTGAGCCTGGTGACACATATTATGAGAGTCATATTTGTTTGATATGGCTACTATAATATTGCCATATTGATCCCCCCAAGGCTGACAAATTGCCCTCATAGTCTGTTCAGCTATGTTTATGCCAAGGACATCTTGAATACTTGTTGAACTCTTCTTGACCTTAAACCTTCTCTACACACTGGCAAATGGCCTTGGACTGCTTTAAGCAACATGGCACTGTGAATATCGTACTGTGAAATACTCAAGCTGTTGCAAGATAAGAGAGGAGGAAACAAGGAGAAAGGGAGCATTTCAAGAAGAAATTTCAATTTTCCAGACAAAGACTTTTATAGTGTTACTGTCAAATACTTGGCAGAATATACAGCATTGATGTACCTTTCACCCTAATCTTTCACTGTAAAAAATGTCATATACTTTGCTGAACAATCCCTCAGGCTGTCCAACATTACAAGCCATATTTTTATATTATTTTTTTCCCCTTCTAATTACAAACCTGAAATTAAATTGTATACCTCAACATTAACCCGCAAACCTTTCATTTATCCAATAATATTGACACCAGGAGGGAAGCCTTGATTTGTCAATGTATGATACATACATTGATCTGATTGATGACAAAGAAGAGCCAAATGATGTTCCAATGAACCCTTGTGCTGAGACAGTGGCTAGCAGGTAGGCCTATTATGCCAATATTATCTATGTTTACAATCTCTACCAGATGGTGGCCCCTTAAAGTGGGCTTAATGTCATGTGCAGTGTGCTCTAGACCTTCGCTTTTGAAGTGGGCAATACAGATAATTATTGTCTATAGGGACCTTCTGTAAAGTAGAATAACACAAGGTCATTTCAACATGTCAGTGCACCCAGCCTGAATGTATAACAAAGTAGCTAATAGAGTACAATTACATATAGGCACCACAGTAGTATATGTTGATAGTTTACATCTTACGAGGTACTTGAACCAAATTGAACAATGTACCCTCAATCAATATATTTGAGAAATATGTACGACTAAGCCAACAGTTCTAAGAAAAAGGACAGTTGGTCCACAGGGCTGGACTTATTAATAATTATAGAGTGTGTGGGATCACTGATTGGCAGTCATTTATATTGTTGTCTTGATGATTGAGAAATTATCCTTTACATATTTTGTTCATTTTTGATGGTTTTGTAATCGTTAATTACTTTAATTGTATTTTTTCTTTTTCATCCAGACATGATGATTCACACAGCCTGAGTGACATACTGGCAAAGTTGTCAGCACTCATTCCCAACGATGAGCCTGCTGCACAGATCATAATCCACAGGAGACGACTATTATCTTCAGTACTCAGAGTCACTAAGGACCCAGATTTCTCTTTTTGGAAGCCAATAGAAGTTGTGTTTGCTGGCGAAGAGGCCCAAGACGGGGAAGACCCAAACGAGAATTTTTCAAGTATGACTTGTTTTCTTGGGGGGATATATTTGTGCAACTCAGTGGAATAGCTTTAAAGATAATACTCAATGTTACTATGGGTACAATGGCCCCAATTCCTACAAGACCACATGCAGAAAGTTGCCTGACTTTGTAGGATTAGTTACTAGTTAATACTACAGGGCCACAAAAGAGTTCTCATTCTCATAGGACGAGATACAGCTATTGTCAAAACATATGGGTGTTGCATTATCATGGAGTGGAGTATTTTGAAGGATTTCAGAGCGTAATAGTCACAACCAACCATTAACAGAAATTAACAGAAATCATTTCTTGGACAAAGCACAAAATAAAAAAAGCACATAACATAATTTTTTTTGTTTTCCTTTTTTTTAAGTGCGGCATTAGACAGCAATAAAAATGCGTCAGTCAAAACTATTTTATTGTAAGGTGACTTGCTGAACCCAGCTCATTGGTATTTCAGAGGCAACTCTCTTGCATGAGTATAGTCAAAGCCCCAAGTCAGAGTCACAGAAGATTTTTAAAGGATTTTCAGGGTGTGTGTGAGGGTGCGTACAAAATTTCCCCACAACACGCAGAAATTTTCAAATTGTTCCCATTTGAACCATAATCACTTTCCTACTTTGGAAATTCAACTGAACGTCCATTATTTCAAATACTTCACATTCAATAGTGGACCTATAACAACAGGGGACAATGGGTCCACGGTTGCTGCAGGAGTCCACAGTTGGAAATCATGTACAAAACATATGGGAGGTCTTCCAAAAAAGTATGAACAAAAGAGGAACAATAGAGAGTCCACGACTGAAGGTGTTCACACACTTGGGTGTGTGTGGTTGTGGGGGGACTCTTGATTTAGAAATGAGATCATTTCTTAGAATAGGGTTGAAGGACGTTTTGGTCAACAGGGGAGTGTGTGTGGTCAATGCTGGGGGTTCGTTAATAACTGAAGAATTAGTGTGGTGTTTTCACTACAAATGGAGTGGACCTTTTATTGTATACATGTGTGGGACATCTACTATGGGGGATTGAATTTACTATAAACACTTCCTGGGAGTATAATGAAATACATGTATACATCAATCACAAAGGAGTGCTCATAAAATGGCCTTTTTTTCTCTTTCATAAAATGGCCTTTTTTTTCTTTCACTGCCCTTTTTTAAGTAATCGAACATCACTGGAGAAATTGGAGCAAATATTTCAATGAAAATATTTTATCTTTTATGTGCTGGGTGCGATATGCAGGCTCTTGATGCGAGAGGTCAAAACTCGAATGGGGGTGTTCCAGACTGCGAGCAAGTGTGGGATGGTGTCATTTACTCATGACTTGCATCTCATCAGACAGCAAAGCTACAAGCTTGCAGGACAGTACCTCACGTGGAGTTTTGTGAATGGGGGGCCCGGAATACGGGCAATGTGTCCTTCTGCTTTTGCGGCCATGATAGGGAAGGATGTACGAGTAGAAGACATTGAACACCTACCAGATGTAACTGCTTGTGCAAACTTGCCGAAGGTATCGGACACAACCTTTGTAGCAAAAACATTATGAGAATGCCATGCTTATGTTCGTATTCACAGTAGTTTACAACACATTACATGTATCCCCCAAAATAACATTGTAAATGTAATGGACCCTACTCCGTACTTTTGGCAAAGAACTTTAGTTTCGTTAGACAGTGCTTTGTGTCGCTATGGTTTCCCAGACATTAAATAAAAGCACATCTACAAATTAATATTGCTATAATGGTTTAACCTTTTGATGTGCGTTCCATTCTTCCCATTGTTATTTATATTACAGCTGCAGAAATGTACATCTCAACAAGAGTTTGATGAACTTGTAAACGAGATGGCCGACTGGCTGATTGAGAAAGGCGACACCAGAGTGTTTGGAAAGAAGTTAGATCGTGATCGAGACAATCTCATCAAAGATCTCCTGATTCATGAGTTTTCCTACAAGTAATCTTATCTTTTATTAAAAGAAAATATCTTTAACAAGGTAAGGGAAGAAATTGTTAAAGATTGGCCAATCTAAGCTCAGTGGCTGAAAAACAGCCCAAATATACAGGTTTTATTTTTGTATGGTTTTCCTTTTAAAAACAGTGACACAGCAACAAACTTTTAAGGAGTCTATCAGTTCATAAAGATTAATGATGGGTATTGAGTGAGAAGATCCATTTTTATTTTCATTTTGCAAAATTACTCAAGAAAAACCTTAAAAAGTCAAGGGTCTATCCCCAACAATAACAAACTGTAGTTTTCTAAGTGAATGAGTGTGTGTTGGATTCGACAGGGAAAACAAAATTTGTTTATGAGTTGGCCAAACACTTCCATAATATTTCAGGGTGGAACACTCAGTCAAGCAATTTGTGGATGGCCTTGGACCTTTATGGGAAGACATCAAGAGGAGTCCAAATTGCACCTCCAAGCTGTTTGTCAACAAAAATTACTAAAGGCAGACTTCAAGAAACTGTACAAGATAAACTTCTCACCTGAAGGTTCCAACAAGAGGATGGCAGAGGAGGACACGATATACAGCTTTGAGGTGGTATTGCAAAGATGTGAGGGTAAGTGTGAAAGGAAAAAACCTCGGTTCAAAAACACATTCCTAAGTTTCATTAAAACATGGTCTCCCTAACAAAACAAACTGAAAACTAAACAACTCTGTTGACATTAAGTTCACATATAATTACTAGTTATATTTTATGAACTCAGCTGTCTGTTCAGTACAGACATTATATATAATATATGTCAGTACAGACATCTTGGTACTTAGGCCTATGTGGAGATCTCTGTAAACAGCTAGTCATAAGGTTCAAAGCCCTTTCCTCTGTAGCTGTACTTTTCAAGTATGTAGGTTTCCCTCTGGAAATATTGTCCCTTCAAGTTGGACATACATGTAACTAAAATCTAAGAAAAGTGTTGCACACCTTTTTTCTCGTAATTGATAAAGAGACAAAGATGCATATCTCCTCTTTTTCTTTGAGGCTTCAATAGAGGCATAATGGCAACAACTATAGACCTGTTAATGAAAAGGGCATGTTAGTAACAACCCCATTCTTACCCCAACCCAATCTTACATTTGGCTCAAAAATGTATTTTTTTTAATTTTCTGCCAATCCTCAGGCGTGAAGTGCAAATTAATACTTCCAAACATGTTAAATTTTATGTTGCCTAAAATTCGTTCGATATGCAGCTAACACCCGTGGCATCTCTCTTCAACAAGTGTTGGATTTCTGGACTGCCGCGGATGACATTCCTCCGTGTGGATTTCAAAAAGATCTGGAGGTTGACTTCTACCCCATAGTTACAGGAATCAAACGCCTGCCCAGCTCACACACGTGTTCCACTACTTTGGCTTCCAAGAGGTGTAGAGGAGCCTCTCCAACTAGAGGAAATGCTGGTACAAGCGATTACTTGCTGCCAAGGTTTTGGGAAAATTTAGATGAGAAAAAACCAACCTGTCTTCAAATACGCATTGCATAACTGCCTTAAACCCGAGGGTCACACTAGAAGCCAACAATTTGCCAAAATATTTAGGCAGGTAATGTAATGGTTCAAGTGAAATAAGTATAAAATGCGAGCATAATCACTAAACAGAAGAAATAACAATCGTGGGTTTTAAAGTCAATGTTGTTGATATATTACTAAATCATTGAAAAAGACAACAATATAGTGATTGAAATGCACAACTATATTTGAACAAGGTGCAAATGAAAACAAATAGTTAACTGGGTTTGATTTCAAACATTTTTATTTGGCTTCAGCTGTGGATAGGTACATCACTCTCCAAAATGACAGCATTTCTTCAAAATGTTAGGTAATCTAACTTCTAAGCATTTTCAAATTCTAGCAACATTGAGCTGTTATGAAGGCCAGGAGCAAAATTACAAGTTGGTAATAGTTATATTAATTCATTGTTTATTTCTGTTCTTTGTTTATTACTACTATATACAATATACATGTACTCTGTAACCTTTGATGTTTTATAGCTGGAAGGGGTGTGGTATGATATTAAGGACAGGTAGTTCTAAAGGTTGTCTTATAATTTGTCACCCCCATAAACCACTTTTCGGGACATTACAAATAAAAAGCCTAGTAAACGAAATAACAAAGGCACAACACTGAAACTGTTATACACAATCCAGAATAACACCATTAAGTCAGCATATTCATATACAATTACACATGTATGTTACATTGTTCCCAGAGTTAAATCCACATTATGAAACGAGGTTGAAGATCATCGCCTTTCTGAGAATTCAACCAAGTGTTTTTTGGGGAAAAACATATTCAGCAAAAATGGTCAGGCCAACTTATCCACAATCTAATTCTAATTTGCATTCTTTCAAAATGTGCCGACTTGTTTTCATCAAATTCTAGAAAGAAATCTGCCAACCGATACAGATATTCCATTTTGTCCTCTCAATTTCACCTTGAAATCCAGAAATACCAGACAGTGCTGTGGATAACAAACTGTTTATTAAATGTATTGTTAGGGGGCAATTACCACTTGGTCTAATTTTCAGAAAATATGACGAATTGATTTTGGTGGATGATGGTGGATAGACCAATGAGAACAGGTTGTCCAGCATATCAGCGTTATTTATGGGTCTAACAAGTAACGTTACTGTTTAAGAGACTTCTGTGAGCCTACCTGCAACTCAAGTCATGTCTAATTTGGAGTATACAGCAAATTTCATCATAGGTATACCCACCCTCAAAATAATGTTGAATCAGTTCGTCTCTTATGAAAAATATTATGGAATCAAACATTGTAAATAATGTTTTATTTGCATTCAGTTCTGTGGGATATCGTGCAGGGACAGACAGAAATATTACACAGGCTATAGGCCTAACGTCAGGCCGTTAACGAGTAAAGTTACGTCTAGAGTAAAAAAATTCCCAAGAAAAACATTCTACTCTAACAAAAGTCGATTTTGTTAATTTATTTATGGATCCCAAAAAGGTGTTATTTCATATACACGTCACTTTACCGATGTCAGCCTTTAAAAATGAAAGGATATTATTTCTTCTTTCAAGTGGAGTTCGGCGTAACTGCAAAAACGAATACATCTCGTTCTACTGCTAAAATGAGTGTCAGGCATGCATGGTGGATCGATCGAACAAGTACATGTGAAATGATTAAGGGTCAAAGTTAAAAGTAACAACGCGAAAGGCGACGCACGACGGGCGACGCACGACGGGCGACGCACGACGGACGACGGGCGACGCACGACAGGCGACGCACGACGGGTGACGCACGACGGGCGACGCACGACGGACGACGGGCGACGGACGACGCACGACGGGTGACGTACGACGGACGACGCGCGACGGGCGACGCACGACGGACGACGCACGACGGGCGACGGCAGATATGGAATTCCATATCATTAGGTTTGAGGCTGCCCATAATTATATAATTATATAAAACTAACCCCCAGGGACCGTTGAAATCCTTCATAACCCTGTTGAGTTCAGCATGGTTAGGGTTAGAAATTGTTTATTGTCAGTGAGGCAGGAAGTCACATTGCTGTTACTCCTTTGATGGCAACAGCTGAAAAATACACCAATGAGTGGCATGTAGATGTATTTAAAAGGGTTTCATTTATTTAGACAGGGATTCACATTGGTTTCATTCATTTCTAAAACATTGTCAAAGTATGATTGGCTTTGTATAAATATTGAAGATCCAGTTAGTGTATGGGTGTTAGAATTCTTTGGGTCACTGTTAAAAACATCAAAACCAATGGTACACATTTAAAGATACACACTGTAGTTTGACAGATTTATTTTAAAAAATCCTCAATTTTACTTTGACAGTTATGTACTTGGTAATGTGGCTCGACAACTGACACTAGCGACAGCAGTCATGAATTAAAGTAAACAAATAGTTACAACTGAAAGAAATCACTTATATTTAAATTTTTTAAAGTTTAATTTTTGAGTCAAGTTCCAGGTCACACTTTATTTAGCGTAAAAGCAACCAAATGGATACAAGTTACACATGTACATAAATTATTCTCCAACTCTATGTGCACAAACCACACATTGACACCACGTTTTGGTTTTTGGAAAAAATTTCGAGTGGCAAGTTTATTTGTTTTTGCTGATTTCAACACCACTTTCTATTGCCACACTTGGCAGAAATTCTGTAAGATTTCTTGGCACACTTGCCACACTTGGCAGAAACTCAGGCACACTTGCCAAAGAGATACTTGTCACACTTGGCAGAAAAACAGGAACAAACTCGCCAAAGGCTTGCCACA
The DNA here is from genome assembly GCF_054643075.1 of Acanthaster planci. NCBI lineage: Eukaryota > Metazoa > Echinodermata > Asteroidea > Valvatida > Acanthasteridae > Acanthaster > Acanthaster planci. The sequence goes on along the minus strand of NW_028257635.1, from coordinate 218,520 downwards.
CTTGGCAGAAAAAGGCAAGGTTGTTAGCAAAAAGACTTGCCACACTTGGCATAGCAGGTTGGAATTCCTTGGCACACTTGCCATGCAGACAAACCCCACCGGAACCAGTAGGTGCTTGTCCTATGATTAATAGTCATGTGATTCTATTTATCCTTTACAACTTAAGAAAAACTTACATAAGGCACGCCGTTTTTTCCACCGCTTGAACAGGCGGTTGGAATAAGCCCCACCAGAACAAGAGGGTGCTTGGCGTAGTGTTTAAGAAAAACGAAATGAAACATTACTAACAACTAACTTAACGTTATAATCACTGCGAGATAATTCGCCTAAATTGTTTATTTGTTTACTTCGGAAACTGCGTGTCGCTCCCAGGTAGTTCCTGCCATTAAACCAGTAAAACCTAAATTCATAGTCCAAAATTATGGTGGAGATGGGGAGGTGGTGGGTTTAATTTGCGTGTTGCCGCCTCGAAAATCTAAGCCGAAGTGGCCCATTTTTAGTGCCAAACTTGCTGTGGTTCAACCGTTATTTTCTTGAGGCCTTCTGGCTTCACCAATTATTCCCCTCGAGACAGTTTAGGTGTCTGGGCCCGGAAGAAGTACCACAATCTCTGAACCCTGTGAGGCCTCTGTTGATTGATGTAAGGCCATGCAACCACTTTGCTGATTCCATTAAGCCAGCTAGTGCAAGACAGTGATGAGTGAGACAGTAGTGCCTTGTTCACCATGGTATAAACCAGATGACCAGGACTGTTTCAACGACTAAACAACGTGCGTTGTGGTGAATAATGCATTTTATCCCATAGTGATAAAATAAATTATGTAGCAGATCTTTAAAAGTAAAACTCAACATTTCCATTGCATTGGAGGGGCTTTGCAGGTGGATAAAAACCATTTTAAAAAAGAGTAAATTTTATTTGTTGAAAGACCAGTGGCTTTCTTTTGTTAAGTGTTTTTATTTTGTAGGGGGCTTACATACATACTTGTTGTAACAGAACCTTTTGTGAAGGGAAATCGTAAAATGTGCCTTTCGGTTTGGCCATGGTTTGGGTATTATACCTTTTGTCAAAATGGACGATCCCAATGGTGTTGAAATGCAAATGCTTGCTGCATGGCTGTTGTATACAGCTGTCTCTAGCTCTCACACATTGCTTTCACGTTACCTGGAGCCCCGCATCTTAAGTCATACTTTCTCATGTTCTGGGGAAATCGAGGATCGATTTGTTCAAAACTGGGTCTTGAAGGGAACTGCCAATAATGCAAATGAACTTTTCAGATTTGATAGATGACATTACGTGCAACATTGTTTAGCCTTTGTTTCCTTTGGACAAAATTCTTTTGCGGGGATCGAAGCAGAGTGTAACCCAAGCGGATGCTAACCCTAATGAAGGCTAACCCTAACAAAGGCCAACCCTAACTGGGGGGGGGGTTCAATTTTAGATGGTCAAGCACAGCCTGGGCACCGACTGACCTAGCCGTGGATATACACAGGTGACTCAAATTTATCGAGACACTTTCCTTGGTGATTTGTTCCACTCTTGTGTTGGAAGTGCCCTATTTTGGGCTCAAGTTTTCAACTCTTGGGCTGGAGCCTGTCAACTGGGGTAATATCTACGGTGAGCTTTCATGTCAAAGCATGGCCAAAGTTTTATGTCTTTCGTGCACTTGGCCTCTACAGTTGGCAGTGTCTAGCCTGGGTAACCCTCCCCGTTATCAGTAGCAACAGGTAGTTGAAGCTGCTCATGTGAAAAGTGTAATTTTCAGCTGCTTACTGCACATTGTATTTGCACTAGTTTGTGTATATAGGCAGTCTGCAGTAGTTTTCATTTTTTCTCTAGAATTGAGGTTTTTGGTGCATTCTCAACCATTCAGTGTTGTTTGGTGTGAAAAATTGAAAAATGGGTGTATATAAAGGGTGCAGACCACTAATTCAAGTGAGAATTTCTGGCCAGCTCATTAGCATTAAAAGGGCCCCCCACAGTATCTTTTGAAAAAGGAGATTGTTTGGTCCCCAAAATGGTGAGATTGTGTAAATCGTTGCCAGGATCAACTCCCTGGGTCTTTGAGCTTTCATATGAGGGCAGAAGGGCTGAAAACTACGGTTGAAAAATGGTCCAAAGTACCCGAGAAAGTTGAGAGTTGCCACTTGAAAAATGGCTGCAATCAGACTTCAGAAAAATCACTTTTTGGGGGGTGATTTTGTTTTGTGAGAATAATTAAAAATGTAATTGGTTAACCCATAGAAAATTGAAAAGAAATTGAAAGATAAGTGACCAGACAAGAATTTCATTTGTGTTTCAGAAATCTCAGGGATGTTGACGTGCATGCTATTGGGCCCTGAACAGTGCTGATTTTACACTGTTTTCAATGGGGCTTGAATTAGTGGACTGGACCCACAGGCTATCGGAAATGCTCGAAAGCTCTTCAAACTTTGAATTATTTAACATATATATCTACGTATTTATACAGCACATACCATCGCATGATGCACGCATGCGTAGGCTATAGGACTGTAGTGCCGCTTCGCGGCATCCTTTACGTTTGGTGACGTGAGAATAAATTATCATATGTGTGAGGTACCCAGCCAATAGCAAGCGTTTATGTAAGTTTTGGCCTTTCCCATAGTGGAAAAAATATACACAGGCTGTATATCCCACGTGTATCCTGTCATGCCGGTGTCACATGAAAATCCGACCCCCATGAAAATCGGACTCCTTTTCCCTCTTATTGAATAATCCCGCTAAAGTCAACAGTCACTCGCCGACATTCAGCTAATTAACATAAATGCGCTTGCGCGATACTACCAATGAGTCCACTTTTCACGGAGTCGGATTTTCATGCGACACCTGTCAATGCAATCACGAGGAGAGGCTATTCATAAGCATGACGTACATTCGAATCTTGAATACTGGGACATCCTTTTCCCTCATTGGATAAATCCTCCCACGTGACCGGTTCTTGGATAGGAGTGCAGACCAATCCGAGCAAGCGGCATGGTGGTGCCCACGCGTATCGCAACAGCTGCACACAGAGCTAGAGCGCATGAAAAACCGTGTGAAACGTATGGGTACCATGCCGCTTGCATTTGTACTAAAGGAATGACGTTTAGTCTGGTGCCTTGCGCGTGTCGCCGCCGATGGCCGTGGCATCCATTCATTGCTGTCATATAGCAAATAACCGGCCTAAAAGAAGATTCGGCTTATTTGTAAAGAGAGGGTGTTTTGATATATTAAAACATGTTTTTCTTAATCAAAAAATATACTCAACCGACAAACACCACGTTTAAAGAGATGTTTTCAGAGGAGCATGATTGGAACTGGAATCAAAACTAGCACCCAAACTGCTCGATTTTTTTGGCGTTCTCAAGCGCTTGTAACAAGAATCTCACAAAAGTGCCAAATTTTAAAAGGATAGTTGTGTGGGTGTTTATATGCTACTTTTGAATGTTCTTTCTGATTAACGTGGTTTCGTTGAAAGCGCGTTTTGAAGCCCAATTGGGCGTATTCCAAGACTTAGAGCCCCTTAAGATTATCAGACTACATTTCTTGATCTGACCCCAGGTTAACGACAAGCCAATATTACACAGATCATCCATGATCTAAGATGCGTGTGTTCTAACACCACGATTAAAAATACTAGAGCTAAAACGTCATTTTGAAGAGTCCAGCGTTGTACGTTCTTCTTGTGGCATAACACGCTTCGACAAGCAAAAACAATAAACCACTGATGCAAATAAACAGATCCATGAAACACTATCAATTTATAGGCATAAGAAATAAATACAAACTACTTGGAAAATGTCAAAGTTGAACGTGGGAATCTGCAGTACGTACCAGTGTTGTAGTTGAGACCGACGCGAGACCAGCGAGACCGTCACAAGAAGTACCGACACAAGATTAGCAGTCTCAAGTCAACTTCCAATCTATTCAAATGAACTGCAACATGGGCATTCCATTGTCATTGTTGTGTCTGTTGCTTGTGAACGGTCTTCTGACTGGTCTTATGCCGGTCCCGACTACAACACTGGTCTGGTATGTACATGACAGAGTCTGGAGATAGATAACAATTAAATATATGAGCGTCCTACCCCCTAGAAATATGATCCGTTTTATTCAACTTTAATCTGATAGAATATTTGAAATGAACATAAATGATTTTTAAAATAAACTTCCCAAGTAAGACAGCAGTCTTAAATAGGCTTACTTCAATTTTAAAAATCGGGGAAATTTCCGGGGAAATGCACAAATCCACAAAAATACAAACACACAATATAAAGATAGATTTATCATCTTCCCGTTTCTTTTCAAGTTTTGTGGGGTCACCCTTTTAAGCACAAATGATAAGTGGGTCACAATACTCCTGGGCTACATGATTAAACAAATTTAAAACCCACTTTTGATGTAAATTGGTGTCTCACTATACTGTGTTAAATTGTACCCAAGGTACATGAACTTGATAACCCCAAAGTGATTAATGATGTGATTATAAAATTTGTACAGTATGTAAAAATTTTATCTTTCAAAGAATACTTCAAAACACCGAGAACTTTCTTTTATTAAAATATTTTCTTTACAATTTGTCAAAAATAGGAATAAAAAAACATCAGATGACAATCTAGAAGATTTGTGCAAGCTTTAAAGGGACTGATCAGTATTTGCAAGGTCTGACAAAGTGATTATTCAAATCAGTCTCTGAAAGTATGTAAGGAAAGAGGAACAGTAGCTTTAGTTTGATTTCTTGTTCTCATGAATTGGATTAAATACAATGGTTCACAATATATGACCGGTCAACACAAAACTTGGACAAAGTAGGAAAAATCATGTTTTCTTTTTGAAATTTTTGATATTGTCTACTTTAAATTCTCTCGAATGGTATAAAATGCCCCTCTTTTGGTATCAACTATGAAAGGATAATGACCTTATCAACGGAAATGTCATTTCGTAGAAAAACAGCTTTAAAGTAAAGGGAGTGAAATTGAAGTATGCACAAAACAAATACAATGAACAGGGCTCCAATTTATGTGGCTCAATATCTGATCATATTCGTATTTTCAAAATGATGCGTGAATGGTTGAAGCTTAGTAAGGCATGCAAAGCTGAAAATGGACAAACCCACCCAAAATAGACTTTCCAGGTTGTTTACAAAGAAATGCATGCTGGAGACTTTGTCCAGGTTTTGCACTGACGGGTCATTTCTATCTTTATAGTGAAAAACGAATTACAAAATGTTTTTTTTTTTGTTATTTTGTCATGTACAACCAAGAGTTGTACCAAGAGTACAACGCAATGACCAGTTACAGTTAGGCACAAAGCTTGCCTCCTCCAAAATCTAACTTTTAATATGTAGTGTCTAGACCTTATAATTAGTTTCTTATAATCTAATGTACCTCAGTGCCTGAACAAGGAAGGTCAACCCTTCAATCATGATCGACAGAGGTAATGACATTATGAACAGTGAACCATGAATACCTTTCTATAAAAATTCAAAGTTGCAAACAGCGAAAAAGGTGTACTCAATCCTGTCTTTATGTTTAAAAATAGTGTGTTCCCAGAAAGCTAAATATGATAAATCATCATATTTTATATATCATGAAATTTACGTATTAACCCTGACCTTTTATGGTTACAAAAACATGTAGTGTTCCCTGAAACCCCCAAATTAGCCAGGTATGTCATAAACAGATCCATGAAACACAAAAATCATATCAATTTATAGGCATAAGAAATAAATACAAACTACTTGGAAAATGTCAAAGTTGAACGTGGGAATCTGCAGTACGTACCAGTGTTGTAGTTGAGACCGACGCGAGACCAGCGAGACCGTCACAAGAAGTACCGACACAAGATTAGCAGTCTCAAGTCAACTTCCAATCTATTCAAATGAACTGCAACATGGGCATTCCATTGTCATTGTTGTGTCTGTTGCTTGTGAACGGTCTTCTGACTGGTCTTATGCCAGTCCCGACTACAACACTGGTCTGGTATGTACATGACAGAGTCTGGAGATAGATAACAATTAAATATATGAGCGTCCTACCCCCTAGAAATATGATCCGTTTTATTCAACTTTAATCTGATAGAATATTTGAAATGAACATAAATGATTTTTAAAATAAACTTCCCAAGTAAGACAGCAGTCTTAAATAGGCTTACTTCAATTTTAAAAATCGGGGAAATTTCCGGGGAAATGCACAAATCCACAAAAATACAAACACACAATATAAAGATAGATTTATCATCTTCCCGTTTCTTTTCAAGTTTTGTGGGGTCACCCTTTTAAGCACAAATGATAAGTGGGTCACAATACTCCTGGGCTACATGATTAAACAAATTTAAAACCCACTTTTGATGTAAATTGGTGTCTCACTATACTGTGTTAAATTGTACCCAAGGTACATGAACTTGATAACCCCAAAGTGATTAATGATGTGATTATAAAATTTGTACAGTATGTAAAAATTTTATCTTTCAAAGAATACTTCAAAACACCGAGAACTTTCTTTTATTAAAATATTTTCTTTACAATTTGTCAAAAATAGGAATAAAAAAACATCAGATGACAATCTAGAAGATTTGTGCAAGCTTTAAAGGGACTGATCAGTATTTGCAAGGTCTGACAAAGTGATTATTCAAATCAGTCTCTGAAAGTATGTAAGGAAAGAGGAACAGTAGCTTTAGTTTGATTTCTTGTTCTCATGAATTGGATTAAATACAATGGTTCACAATATATGACCGGTCAACACAAAACTTGGACAAAGTAGGAAAAATCATGTTTTCTTTTTGAAATTTTTGATATTGTCTACTTTAAATTCTCTCGAATGGTATAAAATGCCCCTCTTTTGGTATCAACTATGAAAGGATAATGACCTTATCAACGGAAATGTCATTTCGTAGAAAAACAGCTTTAAAGTAAAGGGAGTGAAATTGAAGTATGCACAAAACAAATACAATGAACAGGGCTCCAATTTATGTGGCTCAATATCTGATCATATTCGTATTTTCAAAATGATGCGTGAATGGTTGAAGCTTAGTAAGGCATGCAAAGCTGAAAATGGACAAACCCACCCAAAATAGACTTTCCAGGTTGTTTACAAAGAAATGCATGCTGGAGACTTTGTCCAGGTTTTGCACTGACGGGTCATTTCTATCTTTATAGTGAAAAACGAATTACAAAATGTTTTTTTTTTTGTTATTTTGTCATGTACAACCAAGAGTTGTACCAAGAGTACAACGCAATGACCAGTTACAGTTAGGCACAAAGCTTGCCTCCTCCAAAATCTAACTTTTAATATGTAGTGTCTAGACCTTATAATTAGTTTCTTATAATCTAATGTACCTCAGTGCCTGAACAAGGAAGGTCAACCCTTCAATCATGATCGACAGAGGTAATGACATTATGAACAGTGAACCATGAATACCTTTCTATAAAAATTCAAAGTTGCAAACAGCGAAAAAGGTGTACTCAATCCTGTCTTTATGTTTAAAAATAGTGTGTTCCCAGAAAGCTAAATATGATAAATCATCATATTTTATATATCATGAAATTTACGTATTAACCCTGACCTTTTATGTTTACAAAAACATGTAGTGTTCCCTGAAACCCCCAAATTAGCCAGGTATGTCATAAACAGATCCATGAAACACAAAAATCATATCAATTTATAGGCATAAGAAATAAATACAAACTACTTGGAAAGTGTCAAAGTTGAATGTGGGAATCTGCAGTACGTACCAGTGTTGTAGTTGAGACCGACGCGAGACCAGCGAGACCGTCACAAGACGTACCGACACAAGATTAGCAGTCTCAAGTCAACTTCCAATCTATTCAAATGAACTGCAACATGGGCATTCCATTGTCATTGTTGTGTCTGTTGCTTGTGAACGGTCTTCTGACTGGTCTTATGCCGGTCCCGACTACAACACTGGTCTGGTATGTACATGACAGAGTCTGGAGATAGATAACAATTAAATATATGAGCGTCCTACCCCCTAGAAATATGATCCGTTTTATTCAACTTTAATCTGATAGAATATTTTTAACGAACATAAATGATTTTTTAAAATAAACTTATGAAATTTAAGTATTAACCCTGACCTGAGCATTTATGTACAAGCTGGTTACAAGCGCTGCATGCACCAGACATCATGCAGACCTGAAGTGTTTATTAGATACATGTATGTTTTGATGACAACATTGCCAAACCTTTTTGTAACCTTCGCCTGCAGGCACATTGCTCATTGAACACTTTGGTTCTCACCAACTGCCACCGGATGGACCAACTGTTGAGTTGAAGAAATTCGAGTACATCTTTTTTGCCTGAAAATAAGCAAATTTAAATGTTTACATGCTATTTGAAATAGAGGTTTTTCAAACATCAGAGGTTGATTAGTTTAGGATGGGGGTGGCAAGTCTCATACCAGCAACCCACCCTGTGAAAACCACTTGTGGATAGCCCTGGTCGGCCCTTTATTCATGTACAGCAACAAGGCATTTTTTTTACACATGTAGAGTGTTTCAGGTGGCACAAAAAGGCAACTCAAATCTGGGTAAATGTTGGATACAATTGAAAGACACACTCAGGATACCACAAACACAAGGATATGTGACTAGGCAAATGCCTGATAGCAACCCATTCCCAGGGGGCTCATGAAATCCAGTGGAGTCCAGACCACAGTCATAAAGCTGTGTAGTCTGTCCTTGGTGTGGGAGAGGGAGGACATCCCCCTCAGATTTCTCACTTCCAGCCATTTAGGAAAATTATCACTGCAATCTATTTGTACGGTGGCACCACACAGGCATCACTTGTGAATGACTTTCTAAACACACTTTCTTGGAGATATTAATGGTTACTATGGCAAAAATGTGTCAGGTGGGACAATAAGATGCTAACCTCTGTACTCCCAATATGCTTATAAGCATAATTGTAAGTGAGTATGCTTAACCACAAAAGCATAAGTTAAAAACAATGGCCGCCCATAGTGTATGCAAGCAGAGCTATAACAGACACTGAAACACTCTACGCACCAACTGAAAAAGAGATGCTGGAAGTGGTTTTCGCAGTGGATCATTTCTACAAGTAAACCTTTGGGGTGATCATCACCAGAGTTATGAGCGATCATAAGTCACTTGAAATGATCCTAAGGAAGCTGCTTGTGAAAGCACCAAAGCGACTCATCGCATGCTTCTAAGCCTGCAAAAGTATGAGTTCGACATCACATACTGCTAGGGCAAGAAGATGTACCTTGCTGACGCTTTGTTGCACGCTGTTGGTGACCAGCCCACAGACCAAAGCTGAAATGGTTTTGAGGAGGACCATATACTGTTGTGACCCTCTTAATTCATAAGTATGTAATACTATGTGTGGCCCTCTTATGTAATAAGTGGCACATCTTACTGATTTAATATTCCTGAAATACTTTTCAACTATGTGCCTATAGAGCCTGAAGTTAACCCCTGGTGGCACGCTTTCGGAACCCTCAAATAGGAAAAAATACTGTACATGTGAAACTCCAAATATATTCAATTACATTTTACTTGTTTGAAGCTCAAGCAATTAAATGACTGAAATAACCTTCTATAAATACATGTACCCTTCAAATTTTCAATTTATGAAAAATAATCATTCATTGGAAGGAGTAGTATCGTAAGAAAAACTCGACATCTCACTTCCGGCATGTCTAAACTACATGCAGTAAAAATTTCACACGCTGTGTGATACTAGTTTTACGTCCCACAAACATGGGTTGTTTCAGTATTGGCTGAAATACATTGCATCATGTCTATTACTTATCGGCTAAAAGGTGTAACATCACAGCCAACAGCCATGTTTACATTCTCGTTATCATGCGAGAGGGCAACACGTAAGGAATGGGGCAATACGCCAGCATTTGTCCTTTGGACTGGTAAAAGGTAACAAAAGAAATTAAATATTCCCCATTTTCCCAGTTTTGTTTCAACAATTTTATTCAATAAACTAGAAATGTGTTTGTGAACAAACACTGAGATGTTTTGGATTAAAAAGAACTGCATATGACGTCATCATGACCTCACTTCTCTTTATGTTTTATTCGTGCAGGGACTTGTTCTTTGCCAACTTTGTAGTCAATGAAAGTCTATTTTGCGTGTTTTTGCGCTATGAGAAAGAGGTATTAAATACTCAAAACTTAATAAAATAGCAGTTGATGACGTCATCATTACGAAATTCTCCCATTTTTATTTAAACGAATCCGAGTTAGACCTCTCTAACTCGGAAAGAAAACATCCATTCTGAAATGACAGCTTTCCCCAGTGGACAATTTTTATTGCCCCCTTGTGGTGATAAACCAGTAGTCCTATGCTTTTGACCTCTGCTAAGGGTACCTGTCCTTGGTACAAAGTGAATGACAGATTTATGTCATCCTTTGCTGGTTGTGGTCATTCATTGCTGCATTGATCGCTGACTTGCTGCTCAGTCAGTGCGTAGTGATATGAAAATCCAAAAATAAGAATTTAGAGTTTATTGTCACGTACATTTATAATCTATATGAAATGTTTGGTGCACGTATAAAAAAGCAATTTGTAACAAAGTAATCATTTGCAGTCAGAAAATCAATGAAATAATTGTGTCATCAGTTAAAATGAAATATTTTGGGGCCTTTTTTCCTTTCATGATGGAGTCTCCAAGAGTAATTGGCTGCTATATAAGGGCCAGGTTAAGGTGATTTCCTCATCTTCATCATCCATCATTTTACTGCCTTGGTGCAGTTCTCAAAATGTTCAGTTTCTAAAGAAGGCAAAATGACAGGAAAATTCTCAGTTGGAAGTCGCGTCCAGGCATTCCATGAGTTGGGAAGATGGTGTGCAGCTAAAGTAGTCAAAGATGAAGAATGGTCATACCTAGTGAGTTTTATTGGATATACTGGGCATGATATCTGGGTGGATGAACATTCCGTAAGACATCCAGTACCTCCCTATGAAGAGTATCATCAGAGACGTAAGTAACATGCTCACGTTCCATTTTAACATTCAGTTGTTGGTCTACCGGTATATCCGAAAGCAATATGATTTAAAAATTAATATGTATTTCCAAAAGATACCTGTACTTGTACAAAGAATTAATGAATAAATAACAAATTTGTTATTTCCTTGTAAATGCACTGTACATGTTTCTGAAAAAAAAAAACCCAATTAGGAAGGATTAGTAAATCCGAATATTTGTGGTAGGCAAGTTTTCTGCGGTACATGTAAAAAATTGTTACCTGTTGATGTAATGAAATGCCATAAAACCCTAGAAAGATATTTGAAAAGTCGTCCCGTCTTCATAAATCACAGACTTCTACCTTTGAATAGTTTACAGTTTCACATGGGTGAGCATTACAGCCAACAAATATCACATATGTTTGTTACAGAAAACCGCAGGCAAGCCACAAAAAAATCACTGTCACAAAAGTGTAAAAGGAAGCAGTACAGTTCTTGAGAGCAAGGCGACCAGGTTGAAACAAGTGATGGACACAATGGCACTATTCTAACAGTGGATCCCTTCAAAAGGACCTTTGTCCTGCAAGATGGAACTGCAGTAAACCTTGAAAACATTTCATTTCCAGGTAAAGATTACTCAGATAAATGTTTTAGGGTTTCCTACATACATCTTGGTTATGCATTTTTAAAGCTTCTTATTCCTAAAAAATCCTGGAAAAGTCATGAAATGTAGTTTTCTGTGGAAACCCAGTTTTCATAACCAGGAGAGCAATTTAATAACAAGTTGACTCTATTGTTTGATTTCATTTAACCTTTTTGATATGTTTTCTGTTATCTTTATATTAGTTAATGAAATCTGTTTGGACTCTATACACAGAAGTAATCTGCAAATGCATTTTTAAAAACTCAGAATGCAATTTGTTGTTGATTTTTGTCATGACTCCTAAATATTGACTATTTTGTTGATATTTATATTGTGTTTTGGGAGTTCCTTTAACAGAAAGTACTGATTCCAATGAACAACCTAAGAAAAGAGGAAAACAAAAAAGCAACATAAAAAAGTATTATGAGATTAATGTAGAGAAAATATAAGTCTTAAAGTGCTGTTGACTGTACAGGATATTGAAAGAAACGTGCATTCATCTACATGTATTTGCTAATACGTCCTACAAATATGGTTTTACTTTAAGAGTGAAGAAACAAATGGTTCCCCAGTCATCCTGCCACTATCCCATGATGAACCACCCACACTAAGGGCCAGGCAATATAAAGTACCATATCCTTGTCAACGAGCAAGCAGGAATCAATTCAAAGAAAATGCCAGATATTATAAGAGAGGCCATACACCAGAGATATCCAGTTATGGAATAGAACTTACTAAACTTAACAAACTATTTGGGAAAAATTAATCAGCAACCAACATTTTGTGACAAACACTTCAGTAAAAAAATCCTGTATGACAAGCCTCAGTAAAAAAACAGAGAAGGATAAAAGGTAAATCAGGACAGTCTGTTAAAATGCTCAATATTATGTATTATGTGTGACCTTGCTGACACACCCCCCCTCTCCGAAACCAGGTCGCCCGGAAAAATAAGGGCCCCAAGCGTACTGTGGCGTACTTTTGGTGGGTTTTAAAAGCTGTACAGGCTAAGGAACAACCACTAAAGAATTTAGATGCCTTTAGAAGGGACTCAGGGCTCTGCAACCCTGAAAAACCATACAGCCTCTTCAAAAGAGCACCTCCAGCAACCGTGTGAGAAAAAAATCATACAGCTTGGGTAATAATCAGTATCAAAACTACACGAAGATTTAAACATACAGTGTAGTGTTATAATACCGACTAAACACATTTATTCCCATTCATAAATACATTTCGGTTCAGTCCAAAAGAATGAAATGGCCTTAAAATATAGTTTTTCATCCCAAATATATTGTTCCTAAAGCAAAACTCTCTAAAGCAAAACTCTCCAATAGTGGATGGTTCTGACCTTGAAGTTTAAAAGGAAGATTCACAATTTGTAGAAACCCAAATCAGAGTTGTTGAATAAACTTGTATGAAATTTCATTCTTGTAGTTGTACCGGTAAGTGTATACAGATACATGTACAAGTCATCCAGAGAAATTTTAGCACCTGAAATTCTTCCATTTTCTAGAAGACATTAATTTTGTGGTTTTCCAACAACAAGAACGATGGTTCAGATGAACGATCATTAGCTTTCTATGACAATCAACGACTATTTGCTGAGACAAATTGAAACAGTTTTTCACAAGTTTCTTGTGACTCCGGTGACTGACTGAGTTCAAACTTTCACAGGCTTGTTATTTCATATACATGTATAAAAAGTATTCAACACTTTGTCTAGGTATGTGAAGCAAAAATTCAAAGTGAACCAATTGATACCAATGCAATTGGTACCACTGGAAAGCGCTTGAAAAATCCTACACAGTGGCACCCAAATTATTGAGATATCTTAATTTATAAGGAAATTACAAGCATTTAAATCTCGTCAATTAGGGTCATTTTTTACATGTAATTGATTAGAATTTTGTGACTGAATACGGGAGTTTTTAAGTAAAAACGCTTGTGGTTTCTCCGTTAATCAAGATATCTCAATGAAACTTGCAGGACAGGTCATAATCATGTACGTCTCACCCAACAAATATCTTTTCCCCTCAATTGAGGTTTTCTATTTTGCCATGATTGATACATGACCTGTTCATTGTCTTTGTAAAAGCGATGACAAATGTGGCCGCCAACGGATTTGCCTGTGACCTGTTCCAATTTATCACTAACCAGATGGAAAGTTTTTAGCCAGTTCCTCAATAGAAATGTTCGTTAGTCTCTGTTGTACTTTATTTCGTTTAGTCATTTCCCTTGCTTGAGGTTTATCAGACTGTCTCTGTGCCATTTTATTCATCAGATCCTTCTTTGTCTTTTCTTCTTTCGTTGCTGTTGTCCAAGTTTCACTGCATTCTTCAGGACTTTGTCCCGTTTCTCTTTGATCATTTAACAGGATAGGCAAGGGTGTGATTCTTCTGGGCCCTCAATTTAGATGAAAGGAAAATCAAATAAAGGCATAAACTTCTAATTTCCAGGGACGTTCCCTATTTCAAACTTCTGCCCCTAGGACAAAAACCCTATTGCCGCAGACCCTACCTGAATCCGCACTTCCAAAAAAGTATAGCAATAAAAAATTACAAAAAATGCAGAATAATAAATTCACAAAATCTGGCTTCGTGCTAGTTAAAAGCCATAAGTGTATGCAAAATACGGTATATTGGGGTAAAACAACTGCATGTTGCCAAGTACGTTTGTAATTTTGTACAGTGATAACTGAGAATGACATAATATTGATATAAACTCACAATAATTTAAAACAAAACTAGAGATAATACACACTTCATAGCATTTAATTTTGCTGTTTTTTCCCTTCAAATGTTTATTTTCTTTGACAGACCAGCCCAACTTCACAGGTAAAAAAACAATGAGGGCCATAGAAATGAAAAGGGTAGCCCTAAATACCATCAAATATAGTAAAAGCTGAAAACAATAGTTAATGTAATGAAAGTGTGTCAAACTGACCATGACCAAATCACCTACCTTAGGAGAAAAGAACTTCAGTCATGTCAGTTAAAATCGCAAAACATCGGCCAAATAAAAAAAAATTGTGCAGAAATGAGCACAATTCCTTCATGTAATGATGTTTATATGTCATTACATGTACATCTCCTGGTTTGGTGCAGTAATTGAGAGCTACATGTAAAATCACACATGAACATGCATCAGGTTTCATGATTTTCAGCTCGCGTTTACTCGATCACCCTCGGACTAGGTCGCAACCGGGTTGGTCAATTTTTTTCTGATCCAAAAAATATGATGAAACTTTGGGATATCAAAGATGAACATCAAACAATACAGCGTATTACCTTTCAATAACCGAGTATTTGGCCTTCAAGTGGTATTTTGGTCTTCAAAATATGTGATTTCTTCAACTTTTCTAGCGAAGGTCAGAATGTTCACCGATTCAAAAAATAAAAAATGTAGGACAAAGAGGGGGTTTTCCACTATGTAATTATTGTGGTTTAGGGGGAATTCCAAAAGACAGCCAATCAGAATTAGCGATTTTATTAGGGGACCCAGCTGTTTTCGTAAATGTTTGATAAGTAGTTAATTTATCTCTTCAAAAATGACACCTGCAACAAAAATGAAGTAAATCAGATGAAGCGTTCTTGAGTTCCGACATTTTGAAGCTGCCTCTAAAGCACCTGTTTTAAGTCACCTCATTTTACACAAATTTATGTAATATTGATAAATGTTAATAACATGTTTTGAAGTCACTTTTCAGTGCAACCTGATGCTGCAAAAAAATTTTATGAGAAATAAGGCCTGGAGGTCTTATCTTTGTATGTCGTTCCATAAATAAAAGTAACCTACGATACCCTAAAAAATATGTTTTTAAATTTTAACCCCCATTTAATTTAAATATGCATAACTGTGTGAACCTGTGTTATGTGAATAACTAATAGTATAGAAACCCAAGTGAAGGTATAGTTTTTAAAATATTGCCCTTCAAAGTAAGCATTGGAAGCAGTTTTAGAAAAATGGTTCACAGTGGCCATTTTGAATTTGTGCACATATAGGGGAATTTCGAAAATTTGTTTTAAAATTAAAAATTTAAGAGAATTTACAAAATAGATATTAAGTAATTTAGAAGAGCTAAACAACATAATTCATTATTTTTGTCTGAAATGATATTCTGCATTGTATTATCAATCCAATTATGCAAATTGATATGTAAATTTGGTGTAAAAGTTAATTTTTCAAGGTAAAATCCAGGCATCTAGGGATTAGTGCATACAAATTGTGTTGCACTTCCATTTTTAGATCAGATTGACACTACTGTCCTAAATCCTTAAATATCCATTTTTTGCAGACTTCCTACAAGTTAGGATTAAACTTGTATGACAAAAATTTGTCTTTAGGTACTGAATGTATTTGCAAATGCTGTACACAGTTTACATAGTGGCAGATTTGCTTTTTCTATTATAACGAATATGCTGGTCCCTTCCTATCTTTCCATCATTTGCTTCTACTTTTTCCCATTCCTCAAGGGCACTATAATCTTCGATGTTAAGAACCAGGTGTTTCCCACAGTAAAGATCATTAATGCCGATTATTTCATTTTGGATTTCAGGGCTTAAATTCTCCCAATTTGCGTGAACACTTGGCAAACTTCAGCTCGCCAGGCTTCAAGTTTTTCGTTGAATGCTTTGTTGACAACAGCTCTGTCAGTCATGGTGTTTGTGACTTTAGCATGTTTCCATTACTCTCTATTCTTAAGATTTAACACTGTCTTTGTTGGCAAGAAGTGTTGTTACATGTAGTTCCTTTAGTGTTACCTCCACTTTTTTTCTTTATTCATCTGCCATTTCACTATAAACATCTTTTTGTTCAAAATGGGAAAGATTTCTGTACATGACCATCACTTGACCCCAATGCACAAATCCTATGAGACTCATATGAAAAAATCTAAGAGTTTTCTTAGTAAATGCTTCCAAATTTGTACTGCTTGCTTGATTGTAGGGCACGTTAATGAGTTTTTACTGCCTGATATGTCACTACAAGGAAAATTAGCGATGGTTGTTTACGAAAATCTTCCTTCAAAATGTATCAAGTGGAACTTAGAACTTTAAAAAATGAAATTTGAATTTTACAAACACTAACAACTGCATTTAATTTCAAATTCAATAATAACGCCGGAAATGAAAACATAACAATGTGCAACAAATAGCACAATTCAAGATCAAAAATCAACACAAATCAGGTCTTGTTTTAATTGTTCCAAACACTATTTCAACTTCTCAAATATTTAAAAAAAATATGTTTTGAAGTTATTGATAATGTGTAAATCAGACATCAAATGAATCAAAATTAACCAGAAGCAATTCAAAAAAATTAGGCCCACAAAACAATGAAAAATAACTCATATTCCAAAGGGAGAACTGCTAACTGAAGTAACAGCCATTGCCGCAGTACGCATGAACAGTAAACAAAGCGCAGGCATGTGTATGTGTACACATCATACCGCCACATATCACCGGCCCTTACAACAAGCGCACCCACACCCCATTTACAAATGTGAAGCGATTCCCTGGAATATACATGTTTATTTCGCATTTTCCTTTATTTCTTTTGCAATGGCTGTTTCTGAAAACAGAACAATTGTGGGCACTAACTAGCTATCAGGTACGATGTTTTCTGTCACTAACTGCTCAATTTATGTGTGTAAAGGAAGTTATGTTGGAGTATCGCTCCAAGTGTTTAACACTGTCCACGGCAGAGATGCATATCCGACAACCGAAGTCCGCAGTGGCCATTACAACTGTGATTTTTCTGCGGGCCGAAAAGTACGTATGTATACCTTTCTTAAAATTGTAAAAGCGAGATGATCCATTCAATAAACAGCATTGATTTATGTCTTAAATGAAAGGGGATTTGTTCATATGGATTTAACTGCAGTCAAAAGAATATTTCCATCTTACCTTCGCTCTGAGATTTCAGCAATTTTTCAACTCGGTCAAAGGTCAATAAGAACCGCGAAATGTGATTGGCTGCAGGCACCATCTGATAACTGGATTCAACCACTTTCACGTTTGCCTGTCCATTTTGGAATTCCATAACTTTCGAGTGGGGTATAGGTTGCCTATGTAGGGTGGATCACTTCGTGCCGTTGATTTGAAAACATGTGCTCGGAGAAATGGTCCACTTCTCAAAACCATATTGCGCAATTCATGAAACTTGGGAAATTACATGAACAAATAGGACCTAGCTGTTTTTCAAATATTTTATTAATTTTGGGGGGGCTTGAGATGAAATATACGCAAATTTGACAAACCATACACATATTTGTACCACACTTTTATTTACTTTTCGTTGCAACAAAAAAATACATGTGAAAAAAAAATTTGATGGTCCCTGCATAAAAATCACGCCCTCGGCAGAATGTTTTTTACTGCGTGTGAGTACCCTAATTTTATGGGGATGTCCCCAGTATGCATGACGTAGTGGCAGAACATAAACCTGGCAGAAAATGCCGGCTGCGATCAATGCGGATTTTCACCAGGTCGGGGACCAAACCACAATCTAGCGACGTTGCCCTCTTGTGCGCACGTCGCTTAATCGAACAATGATGACGTCATTTTGAAGACCACGGTTCCAGAACTTATATCGATCTCTTTGTCGGCCCCAAACCCAAAATAAAACATTGCTGTGATAGTTGGATTTGCGTTACATGTGCTACCCTAGATGTCATTAAAATTTTGATTTCACTTGGGTTTTTGAAAGTACATCACATAGATTTCTCAGTCGAATTCTCCATAGGCGAGAATTGTATCGCAGACGGAAGGTAGACGAGTTCAATCAACAAAGACGTTAACGCGAAAAAAATAGGGTTTTGCCGGAACTTACTTTGTGCGAAGAAACGTTGCCATTAAAAATCCCCCCAGATTGACCGTGGCAGATTTTATGATTGACGTGGCAATTTTCTCAAATAGCTCTCGGAATTAGTGTTCCCTAAGATCACAGTGCGACCAGCAATGGCGGCCATATTGGCCCATTGCGGCAAATGTTAGACTGGTTTCCAGCCCTCTAGTCTCCATTCACTACAACAATAAAATCAGCTTTGAAAATTGATTGTGGTGATTTATAACAGACAACTTGTTGATTTGTACAAAGTTTGTGTGATTTTCCAAATACATGTACAATTCTCAGTAGAAAAAGGCTTTAAACCCACTCCAATACCACCACCAATTCCTGTGTCCAAATCTGTGCTGTGCAGTAGTAGTGCAGCCTACATGTACGTAGCCAGTTGTGTGCTTGTTTACAAACTTTTGTGCTGTATTAAGTTTTTTTCTCGGAATTTGTTAAAAACCATATCAGTCATCATTGTCATTGTTTTATTCCATCAAAGCAAAAAAACACCCTGGCAAAATTGTCAAATTTGAGACCTACTGTACTTCTATCGTTTCAATTTGTTTCAATTCCGTTGTACAAATTTATCCTCATTATTTGAGAAATGCCCAAGGTGAAAAAAAAGGGTTCATTTGCCCCTCAGTGTGCAAGTCACAAATTACATGCCCAGTGGTTTTGTTCTGACAATGTCAAACTTGCACATGAAAGTAAAGTCAGAGACAAAGTGAGAGCCAAACTGCTGTCACTTTCTGGATTTATTCCTGAAGTTGGTTAGCCAGTCAGATTTAGTGAAGACTGTGTTGATGAAGTCAAAAGAAGATTCCCGGAAGTGGCTGGGAAGACAGACTCTCCAGTAGAATGCCACGAAGATCGATCCTCCGTTGATGATCACGCTTTTGCCAAAAAACAGAAAACCCAAAACTGCGGTGTTGCTTTGGTCATAGAAATGATAAATGAACTGAGCAGAGAAGAATGTGCTCAAGTTGCATTTCATCTTGGGAGTATGGAGGGAAACGATGTCTCAAATGATTCACTAAACCTATCAGACTGTTGGACCATAGATGAAATACTGGATGTGCTACAGCTTCATAGATTTGTTGCTTCTAGAAATAGAACTGTTGTTGCATTCGGTGGGTTGGCAAATCAAGATTTTCTAGCTTCTGAATTACCACCAAACAAGACAACTTCAGGTACCTCTTATCAATGTAGACTATATCCTTTGTGTAAGACAGTTGAATCTGTCATGCACTACACATGTATGTGAATCCTGCTTGTATACTTCCCATTCATTTCCATGAGAGTGCACTCCTGTATTCAACTATTGGTGGCAAAATGGTTCTACAGATCACATCTCTTGGCAGCCCATATGCTTCCTACCAGACTGTGAAACGTGGGCTCAACAGTCTTGCTGGAGAGAAGGCCAGTTGTCCTAAAGGTGATTTTGTTGTTGTCTTTGATAACAACCAGGTTCTGCAGAGGCGCTGGAGGGTACAGCTGAACAATACTTTCAAAGTGAATATTGTTACAGTTGTTGTAATTTTCATAATCAATGGAAAGGGAAACCTCTTGGTAAATTCAGGACTAAACCCATCATCATGGCATTGTAGAGAATTTACAGCAGATGAAATTGAACATGTAAAGCATTGTTATCAAACCCCCCAAGTAAGAAACACCCATGCAGCATATTTGAGCAATATATTGCTTAGAGACTAGATCATGTTGTTGCTCAACAGCAGTGGGTAGATGGCAAGTGGCGAGATGAGATCGATGATGAGGTTCTGGAACAAGAAAGGAGGACATCATTCAAAACATGTCATGCTTGTGGGATGGATGACACTGTCAACAGCAAATGAAATTGTCCTAAGTGTGGTGTCAATCTTAAACAAGCTGCAATGTGTCACCTTGGAGTTGATGAACGTGGAACTTACACAGAGTGAGTGGAGGTGAAGCGAGGTGGCACAAGTGTTTAAACACGTGCTCAACTGGAAACAGAGCCGTCTGGTGTTCGTTTGACTTCAGAGCGCATGCAGGAAGTTCATAGGGAATATTCCAAATACAGTGAATGTTACACGACAACAAACTGCCCTGTATCAGTTCAAATACCTGTTTTTGTAAATCCATGCTCTTACGATGCAGTTGCAAGTGTGTTAATCGCAGTGGGGGAAAAGGCAGGAATCAAACAATATGGCACAGGAGAAAATGAGTGGGCACCAGTTGTGTGTGATGGACTTCCATACGGTTTGGCAAGGAGAATTCTGCTATGCACATGTACATATAGATGCTCTTACTGCTCTGCACTAATCTATGACCAGGAACGATATGTAAGTCATGTTAAGTCTGATCATCACACAGGCAGCCCCGTTGTTCCAAGCAAGGAGTTTGAGTGGGTACTACTTATTCCAGGTCCAGGCCACATTGAAATGAACATGGTAAAAACCTTTGTTGATCTCACTTGGGATATATTCTGGCGGGACATGGTTATCTTGTTCAACTTGAAGTCTCCAAATGCCCTGAAGTGTGCAAAGATAGTGACAGACCATCACAAAGCTTGGACACTCTGTAGAATTGCACAAGAGTCAATAACGGATGAACCATTGCTACCATTTGTTCGAAGTGTTCTCTCAACACCTCACACAATGGTGGACGTTTCACCGGCACATTTCTTCAAGCACATCATGAACAGCAGAAACCCCAACTACTCATTCATGGCCGATTGTATCTTTGAATTGCTAAGCAGTACATGTATCTTCATTTACAGAACAGGTATTCGATCAGGAAATCTGTAAATCATTGATGCACGAAGGGCAAAGTTTGCCAAAGTATGGTTTGGGAGAGTTCATCCATTGTACAGAGAGTTAGAAGTTGCAGACTCACTCATGCGGGAAAAGCTGCCTCCAGCACTCCAGGAATATTTAACTAAGATACTGTCCTTGAACACGAATGGAGTACCCTTTACTGCAGAGGGGCAGATTTCAAGTTAGAGGCTGTGAACAAGCAGGTGCAACGTTTAATCCCAAATATCCCAACCGGAAAGGACTGGATAACTGCCTGTGCTTGTTATGACAAAATCATGAGGACAAGGAAGAAATTTTTTGAGACAGCCGGTACCCTTGATCCATCAGATCGCACAACAGTCAAAAAGATGCAGGACACTTCCAATGAGGTACTTGCTTTCCGAACACTACTCAGATCAAAAGGGTATCTAAGTTGTCCGGAGGCAGACATTCCACATACTTTACTGAGTGGGGAAAGACTAACTGATGACCTGAAATATTTCTGTACAAAGGCACGTGACATTAGGTCTCGATACATTGACTTTATCTTGAAATCTGAAGTGGATACTCAGCTGAAAGAACCTAAAAGAGCATATTTCAAGGAACAAAAGCTATGTGTAACAGAGTGCGAGAAACTTAAGGCTTCTGCGATCCACAGCAAAACAGTTGTGGAAATACAAGCCAAAATAGAGTCCAGTATATCGGATATTCAAGATAAAAAATGCAAGCCACATTTCTTGCAGTATATCATGAAGATATTAAGCAAAGAGCTCTGAAGTCTGACTGTGTTGACTTCTATGAAGAAATCACCCTGTATTTGGCTCAAGAAGATGTACATTCCCATGATGGGGACATTGGATCCGAGGATTTAAATGTACAAGAAAACATTCTCGATTAGGTTGTTCAAATCAAGTTGAAGGAAATTCATCAGCATCGTCATGTTTTTTAATGTGAATAAATGTAATAAAGCCCAGTTTGCCGCTGTCATGTCAAAGGCACTCATGAATAAGCATGTGTTGGTTCCTTTATAAAAATGGTGAAAATTTGAAGAGCAATTATTATTAATTAATTATTATTATTAAAAAGGTGAATTTATTTCTAACTGACGAAAATCCAGCAGCTTTCAATCTTCAGGAAATGAACCAAAAATAATTGTCACAGTGCTTATAATAAAATGGATGAAATAAACAGGGGAACGAACGACATAAACCAGCCAAACTAGCTCAACTCGCCCATGGAGCTATATGACTCACCACACTGTGAAACAAGTGTGCAAGGACAATGACCTGATGAAACTGAAGAAACATAAAACATACCTTTGTGGAGGCTTTTGACCTCTGTGTTCTTGGTTTCCTTCACTCATTTTTCTCGCAGAGACAAACTCTGTCAACGTTTTTAAAACATTAGCCACTGTATTTACATCTGCCAAATAGCCAAATCAAGGTATGAAAACTATGGAGGTACGATCCTCCAATCAAAACAACTGATCAATGACCGTGAGTTCATTGTCGCCGAGTCTAGCGGCACCGGCTGTACAGCCATCAAATCTCATTATTTTTAAACTCTCGCAAGGAGAGTGACGGCATAATCATGTGACGACTTCAAGATGACGATATCACCACTTGATTAAGCGACATAAGCAGGGACAAGCGACATCGCTAGATTGTGGTTTGGTCCCCGACCTGTTCACATACCTACGTACTTTGTCATTAACATTACCATGATTACCAATGGTGTAGGATACTAAGCTTCAGGACATATTTCAGACGGTGATTGTTACAGTGGAACTGTTACTTACTGAGTCTAGATGATTTCGTACTCGTTCTCATGGGGGTCGACATTGATGTATGGCAAATGTCTGATACATGTAGGCCTAACTTGATGAGGCTGCCTCTCCATCTGCACATGCTGAGGCTGCCTCTCCATCTGCACGTGCTGAGGTTGCCTCTCCATCTGCACGTGCTGAGGCTGCCTCTTCATCTGCACGTATTGAGACTGGCTCTCCATCTCTACTCGCTGAGGCTGCCTCTCCATCTGCACGTGCTGAGGCTGCCTCTCCATCTGCACGTGCTGAGGTTGCCTCTCCATCTGCACGTGCTGAGGCTGCCTCTTCATCTGCACGTATTGAGACTGGCTCTCCATCTCTACTCGCTGAGGCTGCCTCTCCATCTGCACATGCTGAGGCTGCCTCTCCACCTGTACTCGCTGAGGCTGCCTCGCCATCTGCACGTATTGAGACTGGCTCTCCATCTCTACTCGCTGAGGCTGCCTCTCCATCTGCACATGCTGAGGCTGCCTCGCCATCTGCACGTATTGAGACTGGCTCTCCACCTGTACTCGCTGAGGCTGCCTCTCCATCTGCACGTATTGAGACTGGCTCTCCATCTCTACTTCCTGAGGCTGCCTCTCCATCTGCACTTGCTGAGGCTGGCTCTTCATCTGCACTTGCTGAGGCTGCCACTCCATCGGCACTTGTTCAAGTTGAAACTGAACAAGTACACTTTTCAAGGCCCTTCTGATTTCATCCAGTTTGGCCTGATATCTATGGCACCTCAGAACCACAAACACAGTCAGCAGAATGAGAAGAAGTATTGTCCCAAACAAAAGCCAAAATACCACTTTCTCTTCAAATGCATACATTTCCAGGTATTGAAAACAGCTTCAAAATAACTTTAACTTCGTATCTGACAGAACGGCTCCAGGACATGTCATGGATACATATGTGCAGACCACGCGTTTAAAACAGCGCCCTCTATAGTTCAAAGTTTGCCAGGCGTTTACTGCATTCGCGTTGCACACCCTTCAATGGAACTAGCGGTTACCACGCAAAGGGCTGGTTTAATTAGACTATTTATAATCGTTGAACTGTTGACAGTGTAAATTTGTACTGTGTATAGAACTCCAGAAGAATGGAAGCAAAATTGAGGTATGAATGGGTAAGGGAGGGAGAACAGATGAGGGACTTTGCACAGCTTTGTAAGGGTAATAGTCGAGGAACTATTAAAGTTGGACATGTTGGATCATCGTTACTTTGTAAATTCCGTGTAGGTTTCATGAACAGGATGTGACATAAGGTTTTCTTTTAAATGTGATCTTTTCCTGTCTCGTTTTCAGTCTTAGGATTCCCCATTTTTTACCCCCCCTCCAAATGGAAAAAAAGACTGGCCTCATAAAAGGAAGCGGACGTAAACATGGTTTTTTACTTAGTGTAATTTTTAAGGGTTGTATGAAATGTGATCTTTTCCTTTCAGTCTATGAGAAAAACATAATCTTAGATTGTTTTTTCACCACACCAGGACGGCGTATTTTTTCAAGCTTTTGCTTTTTTAATTGAGCCCAACTTGGACTCAAGATGTGACATCAGCCCGGCCGGCCTGTTTTTGAAGATGGCCGTCAGCTTACCTTGCCTAAAATGTTACACAATTATGGGTGCACCACTACAAATAAATTCCCATAGAAAGCAGTGATAAATCCCCATACTTCACAAATATTTTAAAAAAACATGGCCATATTTCGATATGGCCATGTTCCCCACACCACGCACCTGCTTTCAGGGTGCACCCTGGTAATTAGGCCAGAAATATGTCTGCCGAGCTCATTAACCCTAACCCTCCTCAATCCTTCACCTGTTGGAGGATTGAGGAGGGTTAGGGTTAATAAAAGTTATACACTCAAAATATTCTATATTAGAGGGTCCTGAGAGCCATGGAACTGAGGAATTCAAGAAATATGAGACTGGACCTCTGGGCGGACTCAGGGCTTTCAATTCTGAGCAATTTGGATGCAATCGGGTCCGAAAGTGGCACTATTTGAGCCAATTTGCTGAGGGAGGGTTTTTGAAAATTGCTACTTTTCTGGACAAGGACATTTTCTGCATTTTAGGGGTGGTCTGCTTCTGGTGAAAATTTCTCAAAAATTCATTGGTCAACCCCCCGAAAATTGAAAGGAAAATGAAAAAGGACATGTGGAACATCATTTTTCTGTGCAGCCTGAACACCTGTGAGAGTTGTATTTTTAAAATATTTGTGAAGTATGGGGATTTATCACTGCCGTCTATGGGAATTTATTTGTAGTGGTGCACCCTATAGATCCAGAGAATGGTGGCGGCCATTTTGTTTTCTATGGGGATTTAAAAAGATGTTTTTTGCTGCTTTTTCGGAGATTAAATTGAAGCAAAATATAACAGAACACAAAATAATTTGCACTCTGTACTTTTGAATTCCAGGTTTTTATTGACAAGAGCAGAAAAAACAAGCACAGTGGAGTAAACGTTTACCGGTAAGTGAACCACCATACACTATGGAAAACGTTGAGTCATTCGAATTATTCTAGTTTCTGCTTGCTGTAATTTTTTTCTTCCTGGCTAGTTTATTTATATAATTATTCAGATGGAAACCCAGATACATTGTTTTGTAGTGAGATAAAATCAAGTAAATCCCAATGTTCTGCTTGGGAAAATTTAATTTTGACTGCTGATAAAGTCGAGGATATAGAGGGCGGGCAGCATGTCAGGGGTGAAAGTTAAAACACACAGTGCATTAAGACTGACATGACTGAACTAAAATTTGTCTGCAGCCTAATAAAGTGGACAATTTCAACGGTTGCCTTGCCTTGCCAAAAGGATGCTTGACTTTGTCATTCGCCACAGCAAGCGGCGTCTTTCCTGCAACCCTGCACTTCACGTACATGTAGGTTTTGCACGATTGCTCTTGATGTGGTTGCATGTGCCCATTTTTGTGACAGTTTCAGCATGTTCACGACATTTGTTGATTTATTTGCAGGACATTCCTTGAAGGGACAGTTGCGTCCATTGCTGATAAGAGCCTCCTTCCATCAGCTGTGGAAATTCTGTGTTGTACAAACCCCAACCTTTCTCAGTCGGCATCAACGTGGGCTGGCCATCAGAATCAGGATTTCCTCGCTCTGTGGTGTACATGTGCATGTATGCATGAGGACAGCATTGCAACTAAGTCCACTGCAGAAGGCTTGATGTCAACAAACCGCCATGCTGCTCGTACCCCTGTGACTGTCCGTTGGACTCTGGCACTCGAGTTTGTCTGAGAAATCGTCTCGGCAACATCGGGCCGGAGCAGCGTGACATCCTTAAATTGTCAGCACTGCATTGGACTGGTCCTTGAAGACTCATCTCTGGCAACAACTACTTCCTATTTACTCCTGTGTTTGCCTTATATAGACTGTTGGTGAGTTCATCTGAAATGGACTCTAAGTTTGACAGGGACAATTTGTGGCCATTCTGACGCCAGCCTTTGCTACATTTGCAGACTGCACATTCCAATCAACCCAGTATTGCTGCAGAACTAGTTGGCTGTGGAAGTCTGATAAATTTTCTCCTGTTTGTGAGCATCTGACAAAATGCATGTGGCCACACAGACTCACTGTCAAACCCCATAATAATGAACACAGAGCACATCAAATATACTTGACAAGCATGACATGGAATAAGATTTATTTTATTAGGGTGTGGTGTGTATGTGGGGGGGGGTTGGAAGATAGGACAGTAACCCGGCTAGTACAATTGTGGCTAGGCTGTGGTGGGGGCAGGGCCTGGGAATCATATATCCTCGGCTTGTAGTTTTATAGAATTGGGCAGCCACGACCAGGGATTAACCCTGACATTTAGTACTGAATCCTCCGATTTCAGTATGATTTTTACGTACACCAATGCATAGCATCAGTGTCCATTGTGTACAGCTGTTGATCTTCTGTTGGTGTGTCTTTGTTGCAATAAATTGAGAAAGAGCCAAAATACCAGAGAGCCTGATGTCACATTATCATCTGTAACATACAGAAAGTCCCACATACACTTTCCAAAGTCCAACTGTGCGTATAAACTTATAATTAGAACCCTCCCCCTTTCCACCTAGGATCCGCCCCCAAAGTGGGCATATCCACAACACAATGAGCCCAGATTGACCGCAAAATGGAATGTTTGTGTTGAAGAGGGAAATTTTGTCTAGATTTGGTGAGGGAAGGAGAGAAATAAGCACCCTCAAGATGCACAAGGCATGCACACAGGCATGCAGTTTTCCTATTCAAATTGTGCAAAAAGGCATAGCCATACCCTTATGTGTTTACCTCTGCGGTTTCTCCCAGGGGCAATATTTTTCAATTTTTTTTTTACATAATGACTTGGGATATATTCTGATTCTCTTAAGAGAGCTGTTGTGTCACAATGTGAAAGTTGCCCGCTATTAAAGGGTGCACCCTGGTAATTAGGCCAGAAATATGTCCGCCGAGCTCATTAACCCTAACCCTCCTCAATCCTTCACCTGTTGGAGGATTGAGGAGGGTTAGGGTTAATAAAAGTTATACACTCAAAATATTCTATATTAGAGGGTTCTGAGAGCCATGGAACTAAGGAATTCAAGAAATATGAGACTGGACCTCTGGGCCGGACTCAGGGCTTTCAATTCTGAGCAATTTGGATGCAATCGGGTCCGAAAGTGGCACTATTTGAGCCATTTTACCGAGGGAGGGTTTTACAAAATGGCTACTTTTCTGGACAGGGACATTTTCTGCATTTTAGGGGTGGTCTGCTTCTGGTGAAAATTTCTCAAAAATTCATTGGTCAACCCCCCGAAAATTGAAAGGAAAATGAAAGAGGACATGTGGAACATCATTTTTCTGTGCAGCCTGAACACCTGTGAGAGTTGTGAGTATTTTAAAAATATTTGTGAAGTATGGGGATTTATCACTGCTGTCTATGGGAATTTATTTGTAGTGGTGCACCCTATACTGCAGACTGCCAGGCGCCACGCCGGGGACCGGGACGACGTTGTGGGTACGGGTCGATCAAGATCAAAGATTGTATAGCGCCGCTGCGGCGCAAGATGGGCAATTCTCCACTGAGTTGAAACGCGTAATCGCCATGGGCGCCATTTGGTGTCATATGCGCCACAGTATAATGCGCGCCAAGTACAAAAAATGTACATGCATACTGTACGTTTCTGGGCGGCGCTCCGTGTACGCGCGTGCACGGAGCGCCGCCGAGAAACGTACAGTATGCATGTACATTTTTTACGCATGGGTCGCTAAGCACAATGTTGTCGACGTGTGCAGCCATCAACCATTTTTTTCTCCTCCAGGTCTATGCATCAACAGCAAAAGCAGGTTCAAGAAAAGCTCGGAACTATAATTCTTACATTTTCCCAAGAACAAAGAAAGGCGAGTAGTAATGTAAAATAGGCAGACAATCACGCCAAAAATCAACACATAACTTAAGCTAGATTGAGCCCCTAAATTAATGACAATCATATTTGTAACAAACCTCTGACCCGTGAATGCATGTACATTGTAATAGGCTTAACATTCCACTAAACACCTGGGCATATGCTGCAAATATTTACTGGCATATAGGACAAAGGATGAAAACTGCACCACCTTCTTTAGGAGTTTTATCAAGCATTCTTTATTTCAGACAGAATGGACAGTTAAAAAACAAAAGTGCAGAAACTGTACAGTTTGTAAATTCAGATTTTTTGCACTAAAGAAAAAAACCTGAATTTTACTATGTGCTTACATTTTATTCGATTTTTCCATTAGATTACAGATGCCAATTCTAGGTTCAAAACACCCACAGGAAGGATCTTCTGAAGAGAACCCAATGGTGTCTCTGCACAAACTACTGGCGGTGTTCCAATTATTTTGAACCCAGTCAGTTTACCAATCACCTCCAAACAAGCTGAAATGGAATGAAGTGTCCACAATGTTTGAGGTCCCATACCCACCAAAACTTGTGACACCTCAACGACAAAAACGAGGATACTAAAGGAAGCTTGAGCCAGATGGGACATAAAACAGACCCATTAACACGTGCCCATTGGCTGAACGCTGAATTTGAGTTAAAGTTAATGCGCAATATGGGTGTTCAGCCAATGGATGCTTGATTTATATGTGCATGTACATGTATGTATTCTTTGACTACAAAAAGTTGCACACAATCACAGTAGATGCTCCCTTAACTGAAGATGGCATTCATCATAGGAAAAACCAAAAAAAGCTCCACTCAACGAACGAGTCAAAACATCTAAGAAAGTGCAACGGCCTCAGAACATCCTCTCACATATTACCACTCCAGCTAAGATCATGAGCAACCTCATCAAAGGTGCTACTCAGTACATGGATGAACCAGCTGGTTTTCTTTGCTTCTCAAATTGACAAATACGCAACTCATCAAGGTGTATAAATGTTAGAGGTAGAAGATGGTGTTATGCAAAGTAATTGTCTTGTCTCTTGATTCCGAATTTGATTGTATTCGACCAAGGATGCAGTAATGTGAAACTGTACAATACACTTGCAATTTCAGTGGAAAACCATACTTCTTGCTTGAGGAAAAAAAGGTCTTTTGCATGTTTGATCAGCCTCATTTCCTGAACTAAGAATACAAGATCAAACTTACATAACTACCTTCTTAGATACTCGTATAAGGATTCAGAGGGGGCCACTGAACATGTAAAATGGTCCTACATTTGATTTTTTTGGGAGTGTGAGTCACAAATGCCCATTCGTATGGCATCTAAACTTTCACAAGGTCATTTTGACAACTTCTCAAAAATTGAGACTGAATAAAGCGACACAGGTCTTGGGTCATACCGTTGCAGCAGGCATCTACACTTGTACTTCTCATGGGAAGCTCCCTGCTGAAGCTGCCTACACTTTAGAGTTCATCGAGAAATTCAGTGACATGTTTGATGCATTTATCAGTAGGATATGGAGAGCAGGTTATGGAGAGACCTATGTTAGAAGAAACCAACCATAAATCGTTTTTAAGTACAACTATACCAAGGCTTAAAACCAAAAGATCAGGAGTTGTGGTTAAAAAAAGGGTTACGGTCCATCTTCATTTAACATTATATTACTGTGGCAACCATGAAATATTTCATTATTTAAGAACACAGCTGTTCTTTTAAATGAAAGTTTTATCTCTTTCTAGAAGCTTTAACCTTCTGATATTCAAGACATCATTTTTGTTCAGAGGTGTCATGAAATATAAGAACTCAACTTTTTTAGGGTAATTTAGTCAACATTTTGGGGCAGTGAGTGACTGAAGTTGTAATGAAACGTGCCGTGGGATATCTGCGCCCAGGCGGCCTACACACGAGAAACATGTATGTACATGTGGGGCCTAGGCTACCAGTATAACTTGTTGTAACCATGGACGATCTGACGGCCGCAACACAGAGAGTGTAACCACACAGAACACACCAAAATTCTCCGATTTCATCTCCAACGGTTTTACGTTGTGATGTTACACATTTCTATTTATGATAAATATAAGTTTCAATCTTAATTGAGGGTAAATATTTACCTTACCCTTTTTCGTGGATAGAGCTCCCGTCGCCATATGTCACATGTACAAACAGCTCGCCATTTGCACACCAAAATGGCGGATTGTGACCTCCATGAAATTAACACGTGCGAGATGGTCAGTTCCCCATCTTGCGCTGCTGCACGGCGCTATACAATCTTAGGTCAAGATGGCACGGATCAAATCCAAGATGGCACGGTTACTGTCTTTAGGGGTGCATTCCACCAAATGGTTGTATTTCTGCGCGTGAGCTCATTAACATTTTGTGATCCCACGGGGTTTTCACAATAAGACAGGCCATAATCAGGAGGCAGCATAGAAATATTTCTATAAATCTCGAATTTAGGACTGACAGTTTCCAGTTCAGGGTATTTCTTTCACAAAAAGCCCGAAATTGCCAACCTATTTTGGATAGAGGAGGGAGGCTACATTCAGAAATGAACGCTTAGTTTTATCGCTTTTTTTGGTGTATCTTCATTCAAAGGCGAATAAAAAATTTTTTTTGTGGCTAACCCCCATGAAATTGAAACGAAAAGTGATCTCCTTGAATTTCCAGTGAAAAAACGGAGGCCAACCTCTTCACGAGAGTCAACAGGCGACATTATTTCGGTCCGATTTTGCATTGTTTTGTATGGGCGCATATTTGGAGTAGTGCAACCTTAGTATAGAAGATGTTTATCTTGACCTTTGACCTTTTGCAAAATTATGATTGGTCGAGAGTCGTTACAAATATGCAAAGTGTTTTAAATGCTTATATGTATACAAGCAATGTACATATAGTATCATACAACACTCAAGGCAATTGGATTGCGCCAAGCTTTCGGAGACTAAGCTCCTTGTTCAAGGCAAGCTGTGTGAATTCACAACTCACACAGCCAACCAACTCAGTAAAGCGCAGGTGCGCCGTGTCTAATATTTCATGGGAAAGGTTCATTGTGGGAAATGCTATGCCGAAAAGGTCCCCAGTGGCGGATCTGTAGGGAGGGGTTTAATCCCCTTGTGCAACCTTAGGCGGCCAAACAAATTTTGGGACAAGCCAAACAAAAGAGAAAACTATTTGCAACAAAATTGCCTTCTCGTTTTAGCACCAAAATAGTGCTCCAGAATCCTCCCCCCCCCAGTAAAAAGCCCTCCCTTGAGCTGCCAAAATTGTGGCGAGCCAAAAATAGGAAAAACATAGTTAAAATTGCAAATTGCCTTTCTCTTTAGCCCAAAAATTCTTCCAGAATGCCTCAGCAAGCCTTTGGCTTGTACCGCCGGTCCGCCCCCTCCCCGAGGTACAATACATGAAGCTGTCCTATGTGCAGGAGTTCTTGAGTGCCCCAGTCATTCCTATAGCTCTAGTGCCACTGGTGATGTTTCACTTAAAGGAAAGTCACCCTTTTATGCGGTAGTTAAGGCCAAGCACAAATGATAAATAGGTCATAATACTCCAGGGCTACATGATTAAACAAATTTAAAACCCACTTTTGATGTAAATTAGTGTCTCACTATACTGTGTTAAATTGTACCCAAGGTACGTGAACTTGATAACCCCAAAGTGATTAATGATGTGGTTATAAAATTTGTACAGTATGCAAAAATTTTATCTTTCAAAGGATGAATGACATTACTTCAAAACACCCAGAACTTTCTTTTATTAAAATATTTCCTTTACAATATGTCAAAAAATAGAAATTAAGAAATATCAAATGACAATCTAGAAGATTTGTGCAAGCTTTAAACGGACTTAAGAGAATCACACTCACAGGGTGCTTAACAGCAGTACATCCATTGCTGTATTGTCATTTAATGTTTGTCATGTTTCATGTCCATGGGAATTAACACTGTATGATAGGTGCTTCACCACCCCAGTGAAAGCTGGAAAAGATCACTCGGGTGGGACTCGAACCCATGACCTCTTGCTTACTAGTGCAGACCTCTTAACCCTTAGTGCAGTCTTAGTGCAGACATTGAATCCCAATTTAAACCAGCCAGGGGTCCAAACTAGCCAGCCGACACCATTAGCTCGGTGGTTGACTGGTTAAGACGTCTGCACGAGTCCCGGCCGAGTGATTTTTTTTTCAGCGTTCGCTTGGGTGGTGAAGCACTGAGCATACAGTGTTAATTCCGATTAGTGTAGGGCAAATATCACCCCAACGCAAAAACATCATGTTTCATCTGATGTGAAACAACTTACTTGCGAGTAGTTTCTCTGCGAGTACTCGAGTAACTACTACTCACTACAGCTACTCATCCAGCACTAATTTCAATTCATGAAACTAGGTACTCACAAACTAAATTTGAAGTTCATGCATCAAGTATTCCTCAAGATATTGTGCTGACATGATTTCTATTGTTTAAGCCATTGTGACCTTGACCTTTGGGGCCCAAAATCAACAGGCTTCTTCAAACCACCAAGGGGAACTCAAAAACCAAATCTTAAGTGCATACATCAAGTATTTTCAAAGTTATCGTGCTGACAAGATGTTTGCAACAAACGCACGCGCACGCAAACATGTTTTTGGGGCAATCATGGACGTTCCTATTGTCCTCTTTTGTTTGTACTCTAACTTTTTTGGAAGGCCTCCCATACGTTTTGTACACGATTGACAATCATAGACATGGACGGTCTGATTGAAATGAAACAAATAAAAATCTTTCACTTCATATGATAGCTTCTCCAAAAATTCTGCAACAATTCAGTGATATGTATTTGTTCCACAAATTTTGAACTATATATGCATCAACATTTGACATGTTTGATGGATAATTGCTTCCAATTATGAATTTGTAATTTGGGGGGTCATGTCCACTTAATGGAATTGCCCATAGGGTGGCCATGCGAAAGTTCCGGAAGCTCGCTGTGTGGCCTTTTACTTGCATCAGTGCTCTATACTGAACTAAACATTTAGATGGTTTAAGTGTTTTCACCTGTCTTGTGTGGCCAAACTTTTGTCCAAACAAGTTTCTATCATCTTTTTGCATAGCATGAAAAACTGCACGGAATTCATATGTGATCACCAACTCCTTAACAGACTTGTATTTAATTATCTGCCACATTTGGTTTCAAACAAATGTCATCAACTTGGTGCACATGTGTACATAAGCATTTGGAATACTGAACTTGCTTATACTGAAATAAATGTAGTTGCAAATCTGCGCCTCCACATTGTGTTATGCATACAAATGAAAAGCATGAATACCACCGAGTGGATCATACATGTGCAATTCCAGGACTGGTTAAAGGAGTTCCAGCTCCCTTTAATAATTTGTTACTTGGTGATTTAATTATACTCATGAAAGTGCAATGCATACATGTAAAATGAACAAAAATGTATTTTACTTACGAGGTAGGCCTTCACCTTGAACCCACTCTTTGAAATAATTGACAACTGTACATGAATCCTCTTTTGACCACACCATGCGCTTTTTCTCAAGTTGACAAGCACCTGAAAAAAGACAAATTAAAGGCCATGATTTACCATGCAACCCACAGCGTTCTTTGGAAAGGTTGTAAAATTGTACCAGGATGTCTTTTTTGGGGGGGGTCTTCTTGTTGGGCCCAAACTAGGCCATACCACGCATAGTATAGGCGGTTATGTAATTTGCATTTTTGTTTTTGCTAAAGAAGGATTTTTTGTTATAGTTCAATGGATTTTACCTTCCTAAGCTAGGAATCCATTGGTAACATTTTTTCCATCTCCCGTGTGGCGGACATTTTGGATTTCAAAATGGCTGCCATTTTTATCCTAATTTGCACCATACATGTAACTTTGGATCGGATTGTCATATGAAGTCCATTTTGGTGGCAAACCCTATGTTGATGATACCTGGGAACCCAAGGATATCATTGTTGAGCAGCTACTCCCAATGGATGGCAGCCTAAAATTCATCGGGGACAAATCAGGGAATTTTATTCTCCTAATGTTAACCCCGCCAGCATATAGACTTTCAGAATAATATCAGTTCATAAAAATCCCTGCCAATTCTCTGAGAACTTCTTGGACCCAAACCGAACCTGCAAACATAGACTGTACCTGTGCCACAATTACAGCCCATAGCCTGCTACCAGTATGAACACTTATCCCGTCTGGCCTACAGATTGGGCATTAATAATTATCCCCTTAAGCTCGGATAAGGACAAATGTTCCAAAACATGTAAGTGTGATGTTATCCCAGCTGGTGGTAATTTAAAAAAATCCAAGATCTAGGATTAACAGGTCAGCAAAGATTTATTTGCATTCCTAGTTGGATCACGAACATGGGGTTCACCTCCAAACTGACTTCATGTACCAATGAGGACCGAAATTATGGATTATTACGAAATTATTACATGTAAGGTAATGGAGGTCATTTTGAAAGGTCCAAGATGGCAGCCAACAACATGGATTAATAGAATATTAATAATACATTAAGGATTGATAGGCTGAAAATAATATATTTTATAATAAATTTGGGTGTCCTCATATCAAAGGCATGCCCCAGAAATTGACTTGATTTGGCATTCAGGTGTAATGTAATTATTAAATGTTAAAAGAAATTCAAAATGGCAGCCATTTTGAAAAATCCATGACGGCTGCCATTTGATTAACCACTTGCTGCCGGGTTCATTATAAATGTTGATGATGCTGGGCTGGGATAATTATCATTTTTTCTGTTTTCAAAATTCTTTAAAAATTCGTCATTTCAATAACGGACTTTTACACCCACGGGCAGAAATCTTTAGGCACTACTCTAAATTGACAGCTGACCTTCAATGATGCCCGAGTATTTCAGCCAGGCCTGCAGCCTTGTAAAAACAGCCCAGATTGTGTGGTGTTACGTAACATTTTTTTGTTCACGAAACCGTTAGCAGTGAACTGCTGACCTCTATTCAATGGGAACCAGATTAGCGTGCAGCAGTGCTGTGTGGCTGTCACTGCGGTGGCAAAGAGCTTTTGTCCCCGGTAATAATCCGCTCGCTCTAAATGCCCCCAAACCTTGGTACATGGTTTCAGAACAAGGCTGGATTTTCTCTACTATTGAGAGTGAAAAAATGTCAGTAATTCCCAGCAGCCTGGTCTTTTGTCCAGTTTCGGAGTCCGAGCTTAGTGTATAAAGCCTCGGTGCTCGAAAACGAGTCACCCGGAAAGAAGTGATTAACAGGTCAACAGTGATTTCTTTGGGTTCTTTGGTGTAGCAAGCATGGGGTTTGCCACCAAAATGGACTTAAAATGGTCTGACATGGTCTTAATCAGGTCTGAAGTTACAACAGAAAATAAGTCTGAAATGGCGGCCATTTTTAAAAATCCAAGATGGCAGCCATCATCAACATAGGGTTTGCCACCAAAATGGACTTCATATGACAATCAGGTCCAAATTTATGGTACAAATTAGGTTAAAAATGGTGGCCATTTTGAAATCCAAGATGGCCGCCACATGGTCGACGAAAAAAAAAGTTACCAATGGATTTCTGGTAGAGAAAGGTAAACTTTACTGAATTCATTAAAAACATCCTTCTTTAGAAAAAATTGCAAATGTCAAAAATGTGACACAATATCCTTTACTACATTTTTCTAAATTAAAATCAAAATATATGGCTCACGTTCCCCTTTTTGATGAAAAGTGAATTTGTTTTTTCAAAATTTCAAGTATTTATGTTTGACTCACCTGACCACCCATTTTGGACAAACTTTATGATAGGCCTACTGAAATTACATGTAGTAATGACCTCTGAGGTTTATAGTGAAGTAATGTACAACGTGTTAATTTTTTTGCCGTCGTAATTAATAACACGAAGGGTAAAATGAAACCAACAAAAGGAGAAATATAAACAAAACTACATAAGCCCCCCCCCAAATTCTCTGATTTCTGGTCAGTGCGTCCTAGACATGAACGTGTATATGCATCACCAAAATAAGTTTTTTTAATTCGATGTAAAACGGTGCCCAAAACCTGCCAAGCTTGAGCTGGAATCTTGATGCTGCGTATTTTAATGTGACGTGATGCCACAAAACATGGTGACATGGTCAACTAAAAGTGAGGAAAGAAGCCTTGTCCCATGTCACTTTTGGATCCAACTAGTGATAACCAGAAACCAGAGAATAGTTTTTGACCTAAAACCAAATTCACAGGAAGACTCTGGCACACTGAAGACGGCATGGAAGTCAAATGTGAGTTTGTCAAGATAGACAAATTGGTTTGTGTCAATTGTTTAGAACAAGCCATTTTGCTCGCATAGTTTCGTTTGAAGCAATAAAATTATCAAGTTCCCAACAACTGTTTTTCCACACCACTAGTGTCGTCAACAAATCTAAATCTAAATAACCCAGCAGATAGGTGCAATATAGGGAAGACTTGTGCACTTTTTGATAAAAACATGACACTTGGTACACACTCATCTACACGTCAATAGAAACGCATCTGGATACAGGGACATCACAGTTTTAGCTCTGGTCACTAATGACGGCCATATTCCAAAATGCGCCTTTACCATTACGCTTCTGGCAGAGAAAAAACATACATGTACATGTAGCTCCCTGCACAGAAACAAAATCCGTCAAAAATTTTAAAAAGTAATTTTGGGGGTTTCCTTTTAACTTCCATTATGTGTTGAATTTTGTTGGCAACTGAGAAGCAGCTTTTCTCTTGCAATAAAAATGAATCAGAATTTAGAATTTTCTCTGAATTCGTACACAATTTATTAGCCGCACGCTTTAAGTGTGAAAACTTCGCCTTGATTAAGCATTACACACTTTTACAAGTGGGAGTATGGAGGCGAGCATTATATCAACAGACACGGCCCATTGTTGCCATAGTAACTGATGCCATCTTCAAGAAATGGTGTTTACAAAGTCAAAAGTGGTGTCTGCGTGAGGGCACCATAGATTCGTGGAGTTCATCCCCACTTTTTTTTAATTTGGAATTCCTATAAGACAGCATTCCCAGATTTGTGGGTGGCATCCATCACAGACACAGTGCAACAGTCTACTTCTACGGTGGCCTCACATAGCCACCACTTGTGACTTTCTAAACACCCTGTCTTGAAATATCATGGGTTACTATGGCAACAATGTGTCAGGTGTGCCAATAAGCTGCTACCCTTTCTACTTCCACTTGGTAAAGTGTGTATGCTTAACGAAAGTGAAGTTATCCCACTTCAAATATGCGGCTAGTAACAAATTTTATCTGAATATCTATATTCAGACAAAATTCCAAACTCAAAGATCATTTTTGATTGCCAGAAAAAAGGCTGTTCAATTGTTAGCAACCTTCACCATATAATGGCAGTTACAATATGGGAAACACAAAAAAAGCACTTTCAAATTTTTGAAGGAATTTATTCTGTTCAGGCAGGAATTACATGTATTTTTTTTTTCTGCCAGACACCTACACAAAAATGCATTTTGAAAACAATGGCCGCCATTGTCATAGAATAAATCTGCAATGTCCCCATAACCAAAAATCTTTACCATGAAATACTTCAAGTTTGA
The DNA here is from genome assembly GCF_054643075.1 of Acanthaster planci. Classification (NCBI taxonomy): domain Eukaryota; kingdom Metazoa; phylum Echinodermata; class Asteroidea; order Valvatida; family Acanthasteridae; genus Acanthaster; species Acanthaster planci. Next base: position 180,538 of record NW_028257635.1, on the reverse strand, counting down.
ACTTTTATCATCAAAGGCACAATTGTATCACCTGTCTGCTGTACTAAAATAAAATGTGTTGCGGTGTACATCCACCATGACGAATTGCCCTCTCATTGTCAGATTGCAACTTTTACTTTCCTGTAATGCAAGCGGAACGCAAGCAGAATGCATGCATACAGGAATCCATCAAAGAGGATGTCTATCTACTACAATTCATGATAACGGTGTGATGTCATGATGACATCATAAAAAATGTGATTGTTTGAAACACATAAACAAAAATCAAGTCATCATGAAACATCTGAAGTGACGTGATGTGAAGTGACGTCGTGATGACGTCATCCACTGATTCTTTATAAATATTTAAATATTTAATATATTTTTTGCAATGACATGATGACTTCACTGACTGTGGCATAAAAGACACTTGAAAAGCTCCGTGTTTGGCCACAATCACATGTCTGGTTTTTTACTTAGCCTAAAATTGTTAATCATATTAAAAGCACATGTAAACAATTAATTAAAATAAATAATAAACATAATTACATATCAATAAAAAACATTGAAAGATACTCGTAAAAACCCAGTAATTAGTTTGAAAGAAGTGAACAATAAAAGAATGACATCCTACATCATTCTGCACAGATCCTACATGCGTAGAAAAGAATACAGGCATTGAAAAAAGCTCAGGAAAAAGCTAGAAAAAGCAAGTCAAAATCTTGCCAAGTCTAACAAAGCCGATGGGTAGCTTCAACGGCTCTCATTAGGTTGCATATAAATAACTCTGGGTACCATGTCGTTATCACTGAAATTGCAATTTTATGTGTTTGTACAGCTCTCACTTTCCTATTTCTGTAAAATAGGTTGCCAATTATTGTGTCAATTCCGAGCAAATGGCCATGCATGTCATGTCCCTGACATGGGCTGTTAGGAGTATGAAATTTCCGGCAAGAAGCGTTCGCGAAGTGTACGCAGCACATTTGCAAGCAGAAGACTTCTGCAAAGTTAAAGACAAAAATGATGAGCAATACAATACTCAATGGGCCTAACAATTCACAAAGTGTTTGCAATAATGTCACGAGGAAATGGCGGCATCATCATGTGGCGACGCAGAGTGTCCATGGTGGCCGGATACAAACAGAAGTTGTTGTCATTACACGCAAAGCGTTCGCAAATGGCACATTCAACTCTCACGAATACTGGCACACTGAGAAGCGTTTCTCACCATATTTCGCAAGACTTTATTAACTCCCTAACTTTGTAGGCATTCGTTTTGGATGCACCGTTCGTGAAGAAATATTCGCACTGAATCCATCGCAATAAGTGCAAATATTTCTGAGTGGTAGGGTACCTGTGCCCTGCAGCTGAGTCCTACCCCCACTCGCAGCAGAGTCGAGAGAGCAACACCCAGGAACTGAGGGGAACCCCTGTGTAAGTGCTCATACTCCTCCACAAGTTAATAGTCCTCCAGTCCAATCCCATCATATTGTAACTATTTAGACTGGCTGTTCATTCATACCAAACCATAGTAGACAATTACAAATTGACAGTGTAGCAAAAAGTCCATCCTTCTGCTTGAAATGATATTTTGTTTCAAGAAATTTATTCTACGACCATACATTTGGAGCGTTCTACTGTTTGGGTCACCTCATACATGTGCATGTTTATTTTTCAGATTTACTCCTTATTTGCTCCTGCATTTCCCTTTCAGCTTGTTTAGTCAGTGGTAAAGCAGGCCTGTTGAATTGCTGGCTTACCAGCCGACTAAAGCCACGTTCGCACTGGACTTAAAATTGTCAAAAGATACTGTGTGCAGTAGTTAACATTCCACAGCAGTAATTCTTCCGTGCATCCGCACGTTACATTCGCGGCTCACAGAAACTTTGTTGGGGCATGTCCTCCCAAAATCTCACAAGGGCGTCATGTAATTGACCTCCGACACAAATTTAACCATGATCCACCAGATGTTGTTAATATGCATGTGCAGCATCAAACCTAGCATGCCCGCAGAACAAGCTTTCTTTTGCGTTTGTCAGCGTCTATTCATTCGAAAAGCCCATTGGGCAATTCTTGCGTGTTACACGGCAAGCCAGTCCTCCTCCATGAAAATCGTACTTGTTATCATGCAACAGATTTCCCCATATTGCATAGATCATCGAAGAAGCAGAAAACTGTAGAAGGGCAATTCCATGGCAAGGTGGACATGACACTAAAATTTCAAGTTCATCACACTGCAACAAAGTTAGTAATTATGTTTTACCCATACGCTGAAGTTAAAGGAAGAAGAAGAATTACATCAATTGTTGGAATATTTTGCAAAATATAGCTAAAACACTACTGAGACTTTTTGTATTCATCAAAACTGCTAAAATACATGCTTAACTAAATTTGAATTTAAATTTCTTAAATGGTGAAAATATGCCTAGCACTGTTTTCAATCAGTTTAGAGAAGCAAATTGGGTTTACTTCAATCTCCCAAGAGGAAATTTTGACACCACCTTCCAAAATATTTCATCATCACACAAAGAGTTAAGCACTTCAGCCATGTAACACGAGTTACCTAAACAAGAAATATTTTTCATTCTAAGGAAATCAGTAGAGATAATTTGTTGGCAATGAAGATTTTCTAAATTTAGTACACCTTGATTCTGTTACAAAATGTTTGCCAAAATAAACACTGCCATTAGGTCAAAAAAGGCCTTCCAAAAGTATAACGCGAGTTACCATGTAACGCAAGTTACCACCATGGAATGTGAGTTACAGACTACAAGCACAGTTTCTAGCAACATGAGCAACATTAGATATAATTGGGCTAGGGAACGCTAAACTCAGTCAGATGAAGTGTTATGTACACTAGGCTGCAATGAAGGCAGCCTAAGTGTGTGCTGTGCCTATTGAACAATATTATACTGCGTTCCAGTGGTTTGTTAGCAGTTCATGAGTCCTGAAAGTGTGCTGCATTCTTACATCCACAGTGTAGCGCAGTTCGGTACCAAAGTAACACCCTTGATCACCTGGTCCATGAAACATTCCAAATACCATCCCAGCTCCCTGAGGAGTATCTACAGCTTGATGCAGCCTGTTAGGTGCAACGAAGCTAATTTAATCACAACAAACATCTCTGCCCTGCCGTCACAGGTACCTATTTATACACCTGGGTCAAGAGAGGCAATTTGTGGCAAAGTGCTTTCCCCAAGGTCACATGCACCATATGACCCCTCGCTGGACTCAAACCCACAACCTGCCGCCAGTTTTGACTGATGAAGATTACAAACTCAGTGTCTAAGATGCACCATGCAATATCTCTTTTTGAGTCTGTGTGGTTCTGATAAGAACCGGAGAGGCTCAACGTTTCGGACAGTGTGCTCTGTCCGTTGTCAGGAGACTGAAGAGATGCCGACAGGGAGTGGGGCTTATATGCTGGTTGGAAGTACTGGAGTGTGACGGATCCTGCTGTGTGGTCAGGTGGAACGGTGGATCCTCTTGGGTACTGATGCATGTCAGTTGGTCATGGGCTGTGGTGGGGGAAATTTGCCTGGGTATAAGGGACCCTGGGCGGGGGGGGAGGAGTCTTAGGGTATAGAGGACCCATCAGACCGGGAGGTGAGCAGGGGCTGCCAGATATCGCTGATGCGATGTCTTGAGGTACAGTGGGGTGCTTGGAGATTTCCAAGGCTTCTCTAATGCGTCTTGGGTCCCACTGTTCAATGTTGGCGATGAGGTGGGCTTCTTCCCAGTTGATGGTGTGGTCTTCGGCGTGGGAATGTTTGATGATGGCTGACTTCTCATATTCCCCCTTTCTGCCATGGGCTCTGTGTTCTTTGATCCTGGTAGGGAGGTCCCTACCAGTCTCTCCGATGTACACTTTGTCACACTGGCAGGGGATCTTGTATACACCTGGTCGGCGGTGTGGATCTTGCCGATCCTTGTGAGAAGTCAGCATTCCTTGGATCTTGAGGGGGGTTGTGTGGAACACCTTGATGTTGTGCTTGCTCAGGATACGTTGGATGTGGTGGGAGGTACGTCCTAGGTAGGGGAGAGTGACAGAACTAGGGGCCTTATCTAGTTGGTTTTGGGTATAGGGGACCCGACAGCCGGGAGGGGGACTTGATCTTGGGTCTTGAGTTTTGATCTGCTGGGGCTGGTATCCGTTGCGTTGGAGTGCCATGGAGATGTGGTGGAGTTCCTGGCGCAGGTGTTCTTGGTCGCATATGTTGTAGTCCGGCGGATGAGGGCTCTGTTGACCGATGATTTGATCTTGGGGTGGTGGAATGAGGCGCTGTTGAGGTACCGGTCGGTGTGGGTGGGCTTGTGATAAACCCGCCGGGCAAGACTGCCATCCTCCCTTCTGGACACCTCAACATCAAGAAACGAAATGTTGCCATGCCGCTCTTGTTCCATGGTGAATTGGATGCTGCTGTGAAGCCCGTTGAGGTGGTCCAAGAAGAGTTGAAGCTTGTCTTGTCCGTGCTCCCAGATGACGAAGGTGTCATCCAAGTACCGGAGCCAGATCTTGGGGCGGTGGTCTGCTGTGGCGATGGCGGTCTGCTCGAACTCTTCCATGAATATGTCAGCCAGAACCGGGGATATAGGGGATCCCATGGAGGTTCCAGCTGTTTGTTCATAGAATTTGTCCCGCCACTTGAAGCTGGCAGATTCGACGCAGGTGGTGAGGAGGTCTTGAAGCTGGCTGGGGGTGAGGTCGGTGCGGTCCTTCAGGCTGGTGTCGGCTTGGAGTCGGTCTGTTGCTATGGTGGTTGCATCTGAGGTGGGAACGCTGGTGAAAAGTGACACGACATCAAAGCTAACCATGATGTCGCTTGGCTGCAGCCGGAGGTCTTGGATGATGGACGAGAATTCATCTGAGTTCTTGATGTGGTGCTGGGTGTTGCCAACTAGGGGGCGAAGGATCTTGGCTAGGTGCCTTGCAGTGTTGTAAGAAAACATTCCCACGCCGAAGACCACACCATCAATTGGGAAGAAGCCCACCTCATCGCCAACATTGAACAGTGGTACCCAAGACGCATTAGAGAAGCCTTGGAAATCTCCAAGCACCCCACCGTACCTCAAGACATCGGTTTCTCCATCAGCGATATCTGGCAGCCCCTCCTCACCTCCCGGTCTGATGGGTCCTCTATACCCTAAGACCCCCCCCGCCCAAGGTCTCCTATACCCAGGCAAACTTCCCCCACCACAGCCCATGACCAACTGACATGCATCAGTACCCAAGAGGATCCACCGTTCCACCTGACCACACAGCAGGATCCGTCACACTCCAGTACCTCCAACCAGCATATAAGCCCCACTCCCTGTCGGCATCTCTTCAGTCTCCTGACGACCAACAGAGCACACTGTCCGAAACGTTGAGCCTCTCCGGTTCTTATCAGAACCACACAGACTCAAAAAGAGATATTGCATGGTGCTTACCGCAAGCTTTCCATCTTAGTCGTCTGTCACCATGAATAGCCTGAAATCCCAATCTCAGTGTCCTTAAGAAAAGATAAAAAATATTCATAGTATGCATGTACCGTACATGTTATACAAGTCAGTGCTACATGTACAGTACTGTACCATCTTCCTGTCACGAAAGGATACAGGTGTATCCAAAAAATTAAACTCTCTGAAAAGTACCCACGAAAGGTACAATTGAACATCTTCATGAAATTTCTTCATTTGCATATGTTCGTATTGGCATCCTGCTTCAGTCCATATGAAACTTAATTGCCTAATTTCATGCATGACTGTTGTACGGTGGGAAAAATTCTTCATCGCAAAACTTGCAAGGTTAAAATTCGATGAAAAGTGTGAACAAAATTTGATTAGACTGTTATGTGATGCAAAATATAAGATTCTTGTGATACCGGTACTCAAATTAACCCTACATGAATTTGCACCAGGGCAAGATTCGTTTTGCCATTAAAAGTTTATCAATAATACAATTGCTCCAGATATCTTCTGCTATAGCTTCTGAGATTACCATTACTTTGGTGGATAAAGCACCAGATTTGGCAGTGTACACAGCTCCCTAGGAGCCAACCAGAGTTGGGAGGGCTTAGCATCTATGCTTTATCCACCCTGTCAGTCTTGTCCGAGACATCAGTGATTAAGAGGGATAGTTGGATTGTTGTGTAGCGTCACACCTCAGCTGGCACTTTTTCACACCAACATCTTGTGACAGTGATGTGGGGCTGTGGTTTAACTCAAGAGCATGCAGTATAAGATCCACTATAAATCACTGACTTCTTGAGCGAAGACTACCCTGTAACAGTAATTTCATTAAGCCACCTGACTAAAAAGCACTAAACCAATACACAGAGCCATCAGAATAGGTGTATGCCATCAATTTGTTCCAGGCTGTTTGAATGAACATAATGTAATGCCAGTTACCGTAACCAGTTCACTGTTTCATATTGTTAATTCATAAGTCATGACCCATTATCATTTGGGGGTAGCAAAACTTTCATCAAGAATATCTAATATGAGGAGACTTCACCAAAAGAGGCTTTCATAAAATTGACAATGTCCTTTTTTCGTATTGCGAGTTACCGAAATTATATGATTTAAGAATCTCAACGTGTTTGTCCTTTATTTTTCCTTTTCATTTGAGTTAGCTGGTCTATGTCCACTTTACCCATGGTGAAAAAAGAATCTTGTGGCTTCTTACACTTGCAGAGATATGGGTACATTTTCCTCTTTGAGTACCCATTATTTGTAATGTGAGTTACCATGGAATTGCCCGGAAGTATGGCTAAGTTATCACTAAAATATGCATAACGAAAGTCAGGCCTCAATCGTTGCATTGTGCATCAGTAAACATGTACATGTATGTCTGTGGGTGCTAGTGTGCTGGAGATCACCCATCGATGGCCTGCTGATGGAAACATGTTATCAGAAAGCACATTTTACATTGCTATGGCTGTCCACACGGGGGTAAAACTAACCGCAGAAGTCTTCCACTGCTCAGTGGGCCCTGTTAAACTGTGAAGGGATAAACTGACAATCTACGTCTGACACTTAACAATTTAGCAAGTTTACCGGCTGTCTGGATGGGACTTGATTTGGTGAAGTTGACAACAGTCTCCGTAGAATTTACAAAAAAAGGTCCAATGCGAACACGGCTTTAGGAAAAAAAACCTGTAAAACTGCAGTAAACTTTTTTGTAGTGAACCTGGCCAACTTAACACTGCGAAAATGGGCTTTAAATTGCAGTTAAACCAAATCCAGATGATTAAAAGGGAAAATTGTATTTTCACTGTGTTCAAACTCATTGCAACAAGACACGAAACAAGCACAAAACAAGAAATTTCACACAAGGTTGGTATTTACCATGTTTTCTGAGCTGGCTGGTGTACCTTGACTGCTTCGAGAGCTTTGACTGCTCTACATGTAACTCCCTCGCCTCCTTTGACTTCCTCAGCTGCTGCGACCCTCTCACCTGCTCCGACTCACTGGCCTGCTTCAACTTCTTCGCCTGCTCAGACTTCCTTGCCTGTTTTGACTCCCTTGCTGCATTTAACTTCCTCACCTGCCTTAACTTCCTCAGCTGCTGTGACCCCCTTGCATGCTGCGGTGACCCCCTCGCCTGTCCCAACTCCATCTCCTGCTCTGACGCACTTGCCTGCTCCAACTCCCTTGCCCGCTTTGACTTCCTCAGCTGCTGCAAGCCCCTTGTCTGCTCAGACATCCTCGTCTGCTCCGACTTTCTCACCTGCTTTGACTCCCTCGCCTGCTTTGACTTCCTCAGCTGCCGCGACCCTTTCGCCTGCTCCAACTCCCTCTCCTGCTCCGACTCACTCTCCTGCTCCGACTCACTCTCCTGCTGCGACTTCCTTGCCTGCTTTGACTCCCTCGCCTGCTTTGACTCCCTCGCCTGCTTTGACTCCCTCGCCTGCTTTGACTTCCTCAGCTGCCGCGACCCTTTCGCCTGCTCCAACTCCCTCTCCTGCTCCGACTCACTTTCCTGCTGCGACTTCCTTGCCTGCTTTGACTCCCTCGCCTGCTTTGACTCCCTCGCCTGCTTTGACTTCCTCAGCTGCCGCGACCCTTTCGCCTGCTCCAACTCACTCTCCTGCTCCGACTCACTTTCCTGCTGCGACTTCCTTGCCTGCTTTGACTCCCTCGCCTGCTTTGACTCCCTCGCCTGCTTTGACTCCCTCGCCTGCTTTGACTCCCTCGCCTGCTTTGACTTCCTCAGCTGCCGCGACCCTTTCGCCTGCTCCAACTCCCTCTCCTGCTCCGACTCACTCTCCTGCTCCGACTCACTTTCCTGCTTTGACTCCCTCGCCTGCTTTGACTCCCTCGCCTGCTTTGACTCCCTCGCCTGCTTTGACTCCCTCGCCTGCTTTGACTTCCTCAGCTGCTGCTCATAACCATCTAAAATTCAGAAAGGGGAGGTTCACATGTATTTAGATCCACTCACTACTCCTAAAATGCAAAAATGGGGCCCCCATGTATTTGGATCTTTTCACGACCCTCTTGAAAAAAGGGAGGGATATGTCACTTTTTTTTTATTCAATTGCCCTTAAATTCTCAAAGAGGAATTATATTTAGATTTGTTTATGCCCTTCCCCTACAAAATTCTGAGACCAGCTGTCGAGTTGTTTCTATTCAGGACACACTGATATTTCAAAAAGGGGCAGTTACATGTGTTCACATCCATTCACAACCCCCAACATTTGAAAGGGTAGAGATGGGGGTATCTCATGTAATAAAAGTAATTTGTGCATCAAGACAGCGCCCACGCGTAATGTTCGAAGTATAGATTCCAATTGGAATGCGTGTCAAGACAGCACAAGCGTAATGTTCAAACAATTTTAACTGGTAATGGCACCCTCTTACCAGATTGTCAAATCTCATTATCCAACTTAAGGTGGTGGTGTCTGACGCGGATCATAATACTGCTGCCACGAAAACCTCGATTTACCCTTGTTACCGAGGAAGAAATCGGGAAAATAGTTCTTGGGAAAGATTCACAATTAACTACACTGAAAAGTTTAATTTCTCTATTTTTGGACAGAGGTGTGTTACAAAACACATAGGGACTGGCATAATTCAGTCACTAGTGAACGACTATGTGCCCCTCAGGCCTGTGAGTGACCAGAAGAGGGTCCTATTACATTTCAGAAAATTTTGCAACTTCGAAAGGTCATTAGGATAGCACAGCTGTTTTATTCCCAACTCTTAAAATGGAATCATAAACAAGTGACCCTAAAGTATAAACCGTGTGAAAGCTTTTTACTGCATATTGTGTTAGCTGTTACAGACGTTACAGTTTTGGACACAACTTTTTGCATGCCTTTACATTCATTGAAAAGTCTGTAAGTTTAAGCACACAGACCAATCTACCTACAGATTGAAATGTTAAATTATAATAAAGTTGAATTTAGTGAAACAGATGAAACATACACCCTCCGGAGCCATGATTGTGACAGACATTACATTTGTAGTGTTACGGACATTACAGATTTGTCCACATTCATTAAGTAGTAGTGGTCACTTACTTGCAGTAATATTGTTTATTCTTTTCACCTGGATGGTAATTTACACACATTTCAAAATGTTGCCATAGCATTTTCATGAGATCTTTTATTTTAGTTGTCACTTAGAGAACTGCTTGATTGGAATAAACCATCTTTATTACTTTATGGTATAGCATTTATCAACCTCCGTAAAGTGTTTGATTTGGTAAATCATAATACATTTTACTTCGTAAATTGAAGTCACTTGGATGTTCTGAAATTGCAATTAATTGTTTTACGAGTTACTTATCTAAGCGGAGATGAGTTTGTGTTAATAAGGAATTCTCCAACCCATTTTGTATTGTTAGTGGAGTGCCACAGGGGTCCAGTTTGAGGCTGGCCTTGGGGGGGGGTAGTCCACTCAAGGGCCACAAACTTTAGCAGCTTTCTAATGAGCTAATATGGGGATCCTTAAGTTACATTTATTTGACAAGATTTATAAATGACAAATAATTTCAACAATTTTTAAATGGAAGGGTACCAATTAGGCCTATGGACTAAAAGAAAACTTAAATTTAGGAAAAAAAGTTGCAACTTAAATCTCAGATTTTATAAATGTTGGCCTAGGTCTACTTGAAGAGTGAAACAGAATGGAAAATATCTGTGACTGAGAATCATTTCTGATTTTGGATTGCAATAATTTTGTCAATGTCATAAACCATAAATACAAGTGGTAAGGATAATTTCTTCTCTCCGGAAATTGGTTTGGATGGGTTATCGTACACCATACCTTCTACCGGCAGTAAGGCCTAACGTTACTCGGCTGCATGTTAGCGGCCGACCCGCGCCAGGACGGGAAAAAATTGTGTCCGAAATCTTTGCCACACTTCATGTCCATATGCCCAATTTTCAGACGCTACATTCTGCTCTAAAACTACCAAGTGTCTGCCTAAAGTTCCAACAAAAATGTTTCCAAAAGAAAAGCACTTTGATTCCAGGTGTTGCATTGTTATTCGTCATGTTGCATCACGAATCACGTGTGAAACCATCATGCATGAACAAAACTGGTTCCCTACTTCTACTGTGAAAAGTCAGCACAAGTTGTAGTCTGGGTTCCAGACCAAAAGATTCTAACTATCTCCGATGAATCTAAGGTCCGCTATACGTCGTCACAAAAATAGATTGCACATCATCATGATCAAAACCAGGAGGAATTCCTCTTGGTTTTAAAATAGACTGGTCCCCGTTCCCTTCGTCTGGTCTAACGAGTCTTTCAGAGGTTTGCACGAATATATATAATATATTATATTATATATAAATATATAAGTATATTTCTGGAACTTGATTGGAGAGTTCAAATTAAAATTGTAATATGAAGATCCAGATGAATGTGGGTTTTGAAATCTAAGTTGGAAGTGGCAGTGGCAAAACTTAACAAAAGGCAAAATGTCCAGTATCAATATTTTAAGTCAATGCACTTTCTATGACAAACGTTATGTTTTGCCGTATAATGACAGCATTGCCCGTTGGATATTTGGGAAGGATTTGATTTTTTAAAAATTCTGCCTTGACAAACGGTTGATAGGACCTGGAGGAATATACTTCCGTTGGCAATGCAGTATTTCCATTAAATTCAGATCTCATGAATCAGCTGACCAATCACGTGCCGTCTCTAATGACGTCATGATCAGGTGATAGATCTATTTTGGTGACCGCGTATTGGATTCATATCGGAGGTGGTCAGAATCTTAAGTCCGGGAACCAAATTACACAAGTTGCAGGGGAATCAGCAAAATTGGCAATCTGTCTGGAATTTGCCTTCAGTAAGTCATTAACTGATTTTTTTCTGCAAATACTTTTTCGTGTGTATGCACCAGTGGTACGCAACCATAGAGCATTATACAGCTCAGTGGGCAGGCCTGCTGTTTACAGCATGAACTTAAGAAGAAAAAATCTGTGAACATTTTTTCCGGATAAATCCGGTTAAGTTTCATCCCTGCTCAAGTTTCTTTTTAATGCATTTATTCTGTCCCATTTTTAACACTGCTGTCGAATTTGGGAAAGATTGTCTTCACATAGGGACAAACTTTACAAACTTCAGAAGTACACGTATGCTGCTAGGCTAATTCTAAATAAAGGATATGACCACCATCTAGCAAATTATTTCTATATTTGACAGCTAGGCTTGGGCGATTCCTAGCCGGTATTGGGTAGAATCGATTCTTAATTTGGAATCAGAATCACGATTACATTTTTTTTTTATTTTATCAAATGTTCCATTCCTTTGCAGATGGATTCGATTCCACCAAGTGCCGAACAATTCTGAGGATTTACCAAGCCGGCAAAGGTGGGAGTTGATTCCACAAAGTACCAATATCTTCTGCAAGTTTCAGTGAATAAGATGACATCCATAAATTCTATGAACTTGCTGCCTCAAAGATCCAAATACAATAGGCTTAGTAAACCACAAGTGGACCTGTGTGGCCCGTCAGTCACACACGTTAAACAAGTTAGTGCGGTCACATGGTTTGGGTTGGAATAAAAAAGATCACTGGGTCGGATGGGGAAATAACCACCACATGGCACAGGGTTTGGAACAACATGCAAAGATAAGAATCAAAATTTCAAGAAGTTTGATTCTCAAAAGAATTAGCTGTATGCCGATAAAGATATAACCAAACAAGTGGTTCAGGATTTGAGTAAAGAAAAGTAATTCAGAGAAATGGATAAAAATATTTTGGAAGGTTTGATGGTAGGACCACCAAAAATGGCCACCAAATGGGCCCTAAAAACTCCCGAATATACAATGCCAATGGATTGTCGATCTTCATTGGATGCAGCGAACTTCAGTGGAAAGTCCTTTCCAAAAGACTGAGCGACGGACCTACGTTTTACATGAGCGCGCAACGTGCGAAGTCCCTTATGGCCGGGATCCAGTGCCTTGTTAAGGGCCCTGTAATTAGCTGTGGCTATTTTACATGCTCTCTGGTGAATTTCTGACCTTTTTTTCATGAGGTTTTTGCCTTTTTTGAAAAAAAAAAAAAACGGTTTTAGAAAACATGTATACAACAGCCCTTCAACATATTTGAGAATGACAAATGCCTTTGAACAGATTTCTCATATCCACTTTATTTTAAGAAAATACATTATTGACATTGTTATGTGATAAGCAAATACCATAAAAATGAATAAGAATTTAATGCATGTTTCCTTTGGCAGTTTGGCCAAGAACAAGCAAATTGAGACGAGGCTTGACTTTAATGTGACTGGCTGAAAAATGCATATAGCAAGAGTGATATCCCTCCAAAAATCCTGTCCTGAGCAGGCCTGACATTTTTTTTTTAAAATACTGGCTGCCTTTACTTTAAACCATGTTAACTGAGTCCTGTCCCATAAGATAAAGAGTTTTCTCTTCCAGTTTAGTTGATTCACAGTAAATAAATATATAAACCGATCTTGAGCACATGCTGATTGAACATGTCGAATGGGGTAGGCCTTGGCCTATTCAATTGGGCTGAGTTTTAAGCCTGAACAATTTCCAATTCCATTGCATTACAAAAGTTAAAAAAAAAAAAAAATTGCCACAGAAAGTTAATAAAACCTACCTTAATCAATATATTTATTTACGTTCAATGATATTATTTAAAAAAAAAACGGAACATTCAGGTCATGCACACAATATAATGCACAACACTTGCCAAGAAGGGAAACTCGCCAAAACTCCGTGCGTGATGCATGCACTGTGTGCAACTGTAAGGGGAACAAACCTCCTTTTAATGGCAGAAAATTTTAGGGGAAACGCGCTGCTCGTATCACTCCACATACGAACAGTGCGATCTCAAAATAAACTCTTGAACACCAAAAATACCCATACGGACAAGAGAATTAAAGTCCTGTGAGTTAACCTGCAGAAATGTTCTTTCTCATCCGTGTTTTACGTGTGTTTACGATGTTGAATCGGCACATTGGTGTGTCTACATGTCCTGTTTACGATGTCGAACTTGACAATGCAGAGCGCCCTGCCATTCAGCGATGTAGCGCGCGCCCCGCCATGCACAGTGGTAACTGCATTTTCTTCTACGGTGCACGTGCGTCGCATCGGGAACCAGTCATCGTTGCATTGGGCAGAGCGAAGCATCTACATATACGGAATGAACAGGCACAACACCGGATGGTGTCAGATTCCGTGTTTCCCGTTTCATCATATAATACCTTCTTTTGCGAGGTTAGTCATACCAAGAGATGGGTTTTGCAAAAAGGGCAAAGTTCCCGGGAACCATCTGCCCTCTTGTGAGCCACAAACCCTTTTGTTACTGACCAAATGGGCTCTTTGTTCGGTGCCATTAGAGAGAATGGTTTAGTGTGTCTCTGCTCACATAATGGTACAGTACATGTGCATGTGTATTCAATATATGTGTGCATACAGTACTTGCCACAGTAAATAATTCCCAGTAAACGCTTTATTACGTTTCAAGTATGGAGGTATTGTAGGTGCCCAGTACCAGAGAAATTTTATGGCCGGATTAAAAAACCACAAACATTCCTTCTGTCCAGGGGCAAGTCAACATGGTTTTTATTGCTGCAGTAAATTTGTTTGTGTTTACCTTTCCGGCCCAGCAGATCTCGAGGCAGCAGTCCATTTTTGTGACAATGGTGACTCCTTCTTATCTTTATTTAATTCCTTTGCAAACAACCCAAGAAGATAAACATCACAGTCAGCCCACCAATGTATTAAAACAACCACTGTGGTTGAGGTCAAGAAAAGGTTATCCATGTGTACCGGTTTCCGAAGGTTGTAAGGACACATTTTGGGTGGAGGTGAAGATGTTTTGGCTTCGACTGCAAAGTTTTCATTTCAACCCGCTCAGCATAATAGGAAAACAACAAATGCTCCCACTTTCACAGCCATCCATACATCACCACTCACAACAAAAATCAATCCCATGGTGTTTTTTTCCACTACCGTGGCCGGCATATTTCTATCTCCCCCCCCAACTTGCTCCAGGTTTTGGATAAAGAAATGGCAGGTTCCACAAAAAGTGAACCATTTCAGTCCCTCGAATGTCAATTTTTAAAAAGCATTCATAAATACCTCAGGCAGTTGGCCCATTCCTATTGGTCGAGAGCCCGTCACATGGCCATCTAATACCAGTTTTAAATGGACAATAAAGACACGGCTAGCTTACTCTGGAGTTACATGAAATTTGGACGCAAACACAATCCAATGCAAGCACCGTTTCATTGGTTGTCATTCCCTCAAAATACAGTTTAGTCCTATTTGAAAAGTTGCGATCGTCATCAATTTCTGTCAAAATGTCAACTTAAGAACACCTCGAAGATATCTAAAATAACAACTTACCTTTATTTAGAGGTATGTAAGATTAGAAGTGAAATGACCCAATTGTGAACATTTTCAGATGATTTCAATAAAGCCGCCAGAATCTCACAACTTCTGGCAAATGATCCTGAATTTTGCGAACGTCATTTAAAAACCTGTCCGTCCATACAAACCCATAATATTCGCGAAAAAGGAACTCGGGGGTAGTGCGTTGACTGTTTCGCCAGTTCATTCAATCCATGTGCCTTTTTTTCTTCCGACACCAATGTCGTGAAGAACGGGCCCTGACCTGCTCTCGCTTTTACCTGGTTTGTAATAAGCATGTTCAAATAAATCTGTCAAATATATGACGTGCGACAATGAATGGCGTTCACGACTAGAAAATGTTCGCTGGATAGCACACACTATCCCTGAACGGCCAACAACACGTCAAAATCCGTTGTCACATAACGGGCCTTTTTGCTACACAAGAAACAGCGCCATTGCCGAAGCACGTGCTGAGCCGCACGGCCATAACGTTGCCGGACGTCATCACGTGATGGACATACTCTCTAACGTCATAAATTTTGACAGACTGTGAGCGAACGTCATTTCATGATGACGGACAATGATATTGAATGTCATTTTTGACAGACCGAGCATTGACACAATGTGTATAAATTCAAAATTACAAGTCTACTATTCAGTGGAACTGTAATATTGTTCATGCTGAAAACGTATCGAGGGGATTCACGTGTCTATTTTTTTCTCAAGAGCATTAGGGGTGATTGTTGCAGAAATGTGGAATTTTATTATATTTATGATCTATACAATTTGCTGTGTAGTTCCATATTGCAAATGTTCTAATTTCGGCCCGTTCAGTCCATGAATTCAATGTTACTGAGTCGTTGGTGGTTTGGAATATCGCTGACGTAAGTTGATATCTCTGATTGTTTCCCGGTTACTTCTAATTGAACTTTGATGATATTGATTATTTTGTGAAACAAAGGTTTACAGTTTTCTTTTCAAAATCACCCCAACGACACTTCATTATTATGAATATTTTCATTTTACATGTATTATAGCTTTGACAACTAGAACACCTATTGCTAGTCTTGTGAAAGAGAAAATGTCCACAAGTAACAATTAAATTTAACAATTTTTATCATGCTGGCCATACTTCCTTTTTTATGAGTATAAAAAACATTTTTCATAGCCATTGGTCATTAAGACATAGTAGAAACCAACTCATGAATATGAACGCACACCTGAGGTTTTGTGACGATTGAGTTCCTAGGGACTGTGTTTTATAAATCTAATGGGAATCGACTGTACATGCATGCTAATTACAGGCAGTCATATGGCCCATAAAGTCCTTTAAGCCATGTCAACTGAAGAAGCTTTGCTCCGATGTTTGTATCGGATTTTTCATTGGTTGTAGCATTTTGTCGTCAGGCGACAAGCCTGTATCACGTGCAACGCCCCAGACATTCCCACGCTCTGTATTTGGCAAAGGGCCTACCTTATCCCGCCAAGGATCTTGGGATAACGACGGCTGTTTACTGAGCAAGGGGTCTACTTCCACCCTCAAGACCATTGCTAAATAAATCGTGTGAAAGGGCCCGGGGAGGCCTTCATTATTTTGTGTTGTAGACTAATTGCCAGACAGTCACAAACCTCACTTTTCTATCATTGTATTATGAAAACGTCAGGAAGTCGGTCATATTTCATTAGAAATAATTTGAACTAAATCTGCAGTCGCCCGGCAGTTGAACGTGCCGGGTGCGGGGGTGGTAGTAGCATGGAATAAGCGGTCACGGTTGACTCGGAAACACATTGAGAAGTTTCAATTGTGACAAACAAATGGATAAAATCATCATGATTCGATATACACTGGAAGTGTGATTCATCCATGATCAGTGTTGTTGAAGCTATAGTGATGCAAAATGTCCACTGGTAATCTGTCCGTCCCCGGCCCGAGGCACCTGCCACTGCAAAGTCTACTAAAAGGTGCGCTGACTGAGCTCCTTGAAGCGACAGCACGAAAAATGACCCACCATCCTTTTTCTTTGAAAGCGGAAATCTTTTTCATTGAAAAGGGGTGAAATCTAGAAGTATATGCTGTGATCAACTCTCTGCTTTTGGGGCTTCTATCTTAAAAGCATTTTTGATAGGCGTATTAGCCGGCATGCAGGGGAAAGCACCCCAGTCTATTTTTGGACTGAGACTGGTGAGGCTGCGATTCATTTTTGGAGGGGGGGGGAATTGACAGAAAAAAGGCAAAAATGAACTGAAAGATGGACAGATGGGCAAATATTTTTCGCAAAGGCGAGTCCGTATGCCTGGCCTATGCCTATGAACGTTATGACCAAAAGGGGTCCTATTTTCCCGAGACAGCGGATGGATCCTATTTGTAAAATGGCTGCATGCTGGCTAGAGAAGTACCACTTTTCGATAGGTATCGGCCTTTCTTTTCATTGAAAATGTAATTGACTGTGCCCCCTCCCCCAGGAATGGACCAATGAAGGACAACTTATGTGGAGACGGGAGGATTAAATATTTTGTGGGGTTGGATGCTCGGGGATAAAAATGAATGGTCCGATGATGTCGGGCAAAAATAGTAGCTTTTGGAAAGAAATGCGGAATGAATATTTTGGAGGGTCAGACGATAGTGAAAAAAATGAATGTTCCAACGATGTAGTGGCCACGTGGTCCAGGCTTGAGATAAAGAAATGTGGAGACGGATTAGATAAATATTTTTGGGGAGGGTGGGACGTAAGTAAAAAATAATATTCCAACGCTGTCTGGCAAAATTAATAACCACAGTCCAGGTTTATGGATGAAAAAAATACGGGGACGGGAGGAATAATATTTTTGGTAGGTATGCTTGTGAAAAATGTGAAGTCGCGGACCGGATTCCAAATATCAAACGATCAAGCGGTCCGGGTTTTGAATAAAGCTCCCCCGAAGTCACCCTAAAAATCCATTACGAAATATCAACTTCAACTACTTGTTCCAGGTTTTGGATAAAGAAATGCGGGTATGTGGAAACGGGAGGAGTAAATACTCTGGGGGGGGTGGGACACTCCAGGAAAAAAAATGAATGGTCCGACAATGTCAGGCAAAAATAGTATAGCCACGTGGTCCAGCATTTGGATAAAGAAATGCGGAGACAGGGGAATAAATGGTTTTGGAGGGTAGGGCGCAGATAAAAAAAGTAATACTCCAATGCAGTCCGGCAGAATTAATAACCATGCACGTGGTCCATGTTTGGGAAAAAAAAAATTGCGGAGACGGGTGGAATAAAATATTTTCGGAAGGTAACTGCCAAATGTGCCATCGCGGCCCCCAGCACACAAAGAACAAAATTAAACGATCACACGGTCCAAGTTTTGAATAAAGCTCACCCAAAGTGCCACTAAAAAAAATCCATTGCGAAATATTAACCTTAACCACTTGCTCCATGTTTTGGATAATGAAATGAGCATATGCGGAGACAGGAAAAGTTAATATTTTGTAGGGTCAGGCGCTCGGGGGGGGGGAAACAAATGGTCCAACGAAGTCAGTCAAAAAGAGTAGCCACGTGGTCTAGGTTTGGGATAAAAATAAAGTCATAGACCTCATTTTTACGTTAAAGTAAAATTCACATACCTGAAAAAAAGCACATATACATACACAGACTACAGAGATCAAGTTCTGCAAATTATTAAATGTGCAAAAATAGCGAATGTAAGTTTGTAGGTAGCAAAAAATACAAGCAATTTTACGCAAAAGGGTTGTTCAGACGACAATTTGTTTTATTTATTCAATCATTAATTCTTTGGGGGAACTGCCTATAAATCATAGAAGAGGTATTTTTTAACCTGAGCAAAACAAATGACACTAAATCGACCAAGCTAATTAATGGCAAAAGGAATTTAAACATGATGCCTATTTTGCAAAAGAAAGTCTCCAAAATACACTTCATTCGGGAAAACATGGAGAGAAAAGACCAATCCAGAAAATTTGCTTTTTCTTGATGTTTGAAGTGATCGCAACTACTGTACATGTAGGAAAAATCGGAACATTATACAACATAGTCTTTGTTCCAAGACGTTACTACAATTTGCGTTTGTGTACAGGTATAGTATACACTTTCTTTAATCAACAGAGGGTGCTGGTGCTAGGCTGTTTGTAGAACAGATGAACCTAGAAGTAACGTCCTTGCTAATCTGGCAAGCGGGGGCGTAGCAGGAATATGGTAATCGCGTACTGATTGTTCACATAAGCAAAGAATGGCGGTAGATTATGCAAATACATAGCCGGTCAATCTAGCCATAACGCAGCCGAGTTTGGTCTGATATACTGGCTGTCAGTGAGCTGACCGTGGCATGGTAACATGTTCGTTCCAAATATTTCTTGTTGAGGAGCTCATTTGTAGCTGACAGTGACTGTAAATTTGTACTTGATGGTGACAGATGTCGCATAAATCGTTTTTATCTATCTCGGTATAAAGTCATAGGCCAATAATACTTAAAAAAATTGAAATTTCCTAAGCTGGTTTGCACGTTATTAACATGTTGCCAATGCCGGACCGCTCGCAAAAGCTGACGCCATGCCAAAAGCGAAGAAGTCAAGCAGCTCGATGAGACTGTCCACACCGGCCGTATACAGTGCGACCCGTCAACCCCATGCCTATCGCCGCTACTGTCACCTACTGAAGTGCCACTGAAACACGGTTGCGTTGCCGTTGTCTCCCAGAACGTGACCTACGCACAGTAAAAAGGCTAATGCTAATGGCTAGCTTCAAACTTGCTGCACGCACGATTTCGTCATTGCGAATATAAAATGAGCTAGGTGATTGGTTCCCCAGGAAAGCCGGGGGAGATTTTGCCGAAATGCAAAGAAAAATTTAAACACCGCCTGCCAGAATCACCAAGACTTTTGGCACCGGTCTGGCTAGCAGCTGGTAGGGTGTCAAATAGCGCCCTCTGGAGTGCTGAAAGTCACAGACCGGGAGCGTGTTGCACAAATAACGCCAATACAGTCTTGGAACCAAGACTATATATAACACAGAATTCAATCTAAACTGATGAAGCTCTTGGACCTTCTTTCATTAAAAAGCTGACTCCTTGGGGTATTGGCGCGTGAATACACAGGCCATGCTCATTATTGTTGCATACACAATGGCAGGTAACCAATGACTGGGAATTTACGACCTACAAGCCTGGGTAGTGGGACAATGAAAGACAATGTTTGGGGTCGGCTAGATCAGACACCTTGTTTGTCGTTTTCTATGACTACGGTGAACGAAAGGAAGGAGTTTATGACCAAAGCCTGACCGAAGACTGTTTACTATTCAGATAAGAAGCTGTAGTGAATTCCTGAACAGCTTTAGCGCTGCAGTCTTGCCCTAGCTTTTTTTTAAGAGGTCGGTTAATCCCCCTTTTTGTTCAGACCTGCGGCTTTTATAATTGAATTCAATGGACAGGGTAGGGCTCTTCATTCCAGCAAAGTGTTATAAAAGCTTAGTGCATGCAGAATGCACCACACACACTCCTTCGCTGTGCAGCCGAGCTTCTATAAGTCACTGGTCCACTACTTCATCTAGCAGCCATTTTTCTTAGTTCAACTTGTGTCCAGATGCGGGGATAGGATCTGATTAGGCAGTGTTTTCTCCTTACGGTGACTGTTCCCGCGGAAGGACACATTTCCTTAATATTCATTATTGTATATATTAAATCTTCACTATTTCGTCGAGTCAAGAAGCGGCTGGAGAAGACCGAGACTCAAGTTTTTCCTTTAGGGGTAATTATTTCTATCTTTATTTAATTAAATTAGAGACCAAACCTCTAAAAAGCTTACGTTTTTCGTTTCAACGTGTCGATAAGTATCGGGCAGATTATAGGTAACCATGGTTTTATAGTATACCGGGAACTATTTACTGTGGCGAGTACTGTATGTATAAATGTACGTACGTGTACTAACGTATATTGTGTGTACATGTATATGAATATCAGCGTTCAGTATGCACTCACAATCTACTCTGCCATGCCGCATGGGTGCTCTGTGTGTGAGTCGCCTGGTGCTTAATACCGTGAAAGTGGCAGGTCATCATGGTCATGGAAAATCAGTCCCAAACCGAAGGGGTTAAAGTTCATATATGTTACCTACATGTACATCTGCAATAAATGATGTTTTGAAACAGCATGTTTGTCTGCTGAAAAACACATCTTTAGTTCCGTTCTTTTTTCTTTGTTCTATTATCGTCTATCACAAGCCCTGACACTGAAGGGGTAACTGGGACTTACCATGTTTTCTGAGATCGCTGGTGTTCCTTGGCAGCTTTGAGTGCTTTGCTTGCTCTACATGTAACTCCCTCGCTTGCTTTGACTCCCTCGCCTGCTTTGACTTCCTCAGCTGCCGCGACCCTTTCGCCTGCTCCAACTCCCTCTCCTGCTCCGACTCACTCTCCTGCTCCGACTCACTCTCCTGCTGCGACTTCCTTGCCTGCTCTGACTCCCTCGCCTGCTCTGACTCCCTCGCCTGCTTTGACTCCCTCGCCTGCTTTGACTCCCTCGCCTGCTTTGACTCCCTCGCCTGCTTTGACTTCCTCAGCTGCCGCGACCCTTTCGCCTGCTCCAACTCCCTCTCCTGCTCCGACTCACTCTCCTGCTGCGACTTCCTTGCCTGCTTTGACTCCCTCGCCTGCTTTGACTCCCTCGCCTGCTTTGACTTCCTCAGCTGCCGCGACCCTTTCGCCTGCTCCAACTCACTCTCCTGCTCCGACTCACTTTCCTGCTGCGACTTCCTTGCCTGCTTTGACTCCCTCGCCTGCTTTGACTCCCTCGCCTGCTTTGACTTCCTCAGCTGCTGCTCATAACCATCTAAAATTCAGAAAGGGGAGGTTCACATGTATTTAGATCCACTCACTACTCCTAAAATGCAAAAATGGGGCCCCCATGTATTTGGATCTTTTCACGACCCTCTTGAAAAAAGGGAGGGATATGTCACTTTTTTTTTATTCAATTGCCCTTAAATTCTCAAAGAGGAATTATATTTAGATTTGTTTATGCCCTTCCCCTACAAAATTCTGAGACCAGCTGTCAAGTTGTTTCTATTCAGGACACACTGATATTTCAAAAAGGGGCAGTTACATTTGTACATGTGTTCACATCCATTCACAACCCCCAACATTTGAAAGGGTAGAGATGGGGGTATCTCATGTAATAAAAGTAATTTGTGCATCAAGACAGCGCCCACGCGTAATGTTCGAAGTATAGATTCCAATTGGAATGCGTGTCAAGACAGCACAAGCGTAATGTTCAAACAATTTTAACTGGTAATGGCACCCTCTTACCAGATTGTCAAATCTCATTATCCAACTTAAGGTGGTGGTGTCTGACGCGGATCATAATACTGCTGCCACGAAAACCTCGATTTACCCTTGTTACCGAGGAAGAAATCGGGGAAATAGTTCTTGGGAAAGATTCACAATTAACTACACTGAAAAGTTTAATTTCTCTATTTTTGGACATAGGTGTGTTACAAAACACATGGGGACTGGCATAATTCGGTCACTAGTGAACGACTATGTGCCCCTCAGGCCTGTGAGTGACCAGAAGAGGGTCCTATTACATTTCAGAAAATTTTGCAACTTCGAAAGGTCATTAGGATAGCACAGCTGTTTTATTCCCAACTCTTAAAATGGAATCATAAACAAGTGACCCTAAAGTATAAACCGTGTGAAAGCTTTTTACTGCATATTGTGTTAGCTGTTACAAACGTTACAGTTTTGGACACAACTTTTTGCATGCCTTTACATTCATTGAAAAGTCTGTAAGTTTAAGCACACAGACCAATCTACCTACAGATTGAAATGTTAAATTATAATAAAGTTGAATTTAGTGAAACAGATGAAACATACACCCTCCGGAGCCATGATTGTGACAGACATTACATTTGTAGTGTTACGGACATTACAGATTTGTCCACATTCATTAAGTAGTAGTGGTCACTTACTTGTAGTAATATTGTTTATTCTTTTCACCTGGATGGTAATTTACACTTATTTAACTCATAATACATTTTACTTCGTAAATTGAAGTCACTTGGATGTTCTGAAATTGCACTTAAGTGGTTTACGAGTTACTTATCTAAGCAGAGATGAGTTTGTGTTAATAAGGAATTCTCCAACCCACTTTGTATTGCTAGTCGAATGCCACAGCCCACAGGGGTCCATTTTGGGGCTGCTGTTGTTTTCTGTATATGTTAATTCAATGACAAACTCTATTAAAGATGTTATTGTGGATATACATGTATGCAGTCAAAACAATACTTACGATTTTTATGGTAAAACAAGTGTATATATTGAAAGGAAATTTCTTCCGCACTTCAAGAACTAACTAATTGGCTGAATGAACATCGTCTAGTGTTGAATTACGAGAAAATAAATGTAATGATTATAGCATCAGACATCAGTTGAACAGTATCCAAAACTTTGAGGTGGAAGTAAATGGTCATGTACTTAACCACTTCCTGCCGGGGACTCCGGGATTGGAGACTTATGGTTTATATGCGTGGCCGGGGTCCCCGAACTCGGACAAAGGAAACAGGGCCCTGTAACAAAAGACCGTACTCCAAACAAAAGACCAGGCTGCTGGGCATTACCAACATTTTTCACTCTCAAAAGTGGTGATAATCCAGCCTTGTTTTGAAACCCTATACCAGGCTTTGGGGCATTGAGAGCGAGCGGATTACCACCAGGGACAAAAGCGCTCCACCACTTAAGCGATGAGCCACACAGCACCGCTGCACGCTAATCTGGCCCCTATTGAAAAGAGGTCAGCAGTGCACTGAGCCAGGTTCCTGAACAAAAGACAGTTATATAACACCGCACAGTCTGGGCTCTGTTTACAAGGCTGCAGACCTGGCTGAAATACTCTAAAACTATAGTTTTACTTTAATTTTACTATTTTCATTTTTTTTATGCAGGGCCCAATGGAAGGCCACAAACTACCTGTTTACCTGAAAAAATTACTTTTGTTGCACAATCATCTTGGCACTTCATGAGTTTTTGCAGGAAACGATTTAGTAATATAAGCATGCACTGTACCTGACTCGTCAACACATTCTGATGAAGGATAGTACATGTTATCATCATCAGCCAAGTGTTGTAGTCAAGGCGAAACCTCCGAAGCCAAGGCCAGAGGCCACAGCCCCGAGGAGAATTCGCAGACATTTTCTCAAATTTGATGACATAAGCTACACGGTAGTACATGTACTTAGAGCATAGAAAGAGCAAGGAACTGGAACCAATGTAAGGCAAAGTGAAAAAATATACATGCATTAGCGTCCCTGCCCGCCGCTTCCTTTTTAGAGGCTGGATCCTTTTTAAAGAATTTAAAAAAAAAAAGTTAAAAACCAAAGAAAAAAACCCCAATCCTTTTCCAAAATCGGTAGGAAAAGATCGCATTTCAACCTTTAAAAAGCTGATGTCAAATCCTGAGTCCAATTGGGGTCCATTTAAAAAAAGAAAGCTGGCAGCCATCTTAAAAATTAGGCCAACCCGTTAAAAAAGGCCTTCTCCTTCCTTTTTTTTCCCAATGAGGGAGGATGCTAAACCAGGTTTGTTTTTATTGTGCCTAAACGTACGAGACTCATGTCGTCAGGCAACATCAGGAAAAAAACGCACATGTGGTGCCACACGTGTGTGCTTTAGTTCCCTGTGCCGTAACACTCATTCATGGCTAACTTTGGCGGACAGGAAACCAGGCTATGGTGGGAGTTAAACTGGTTTTCGAACAAGATGCCCAATGTGCATTGCGGACTGAGTTATGTGCAACACTGCAATGCCTATCAACCTATATGTCCCAATTCCATTCCCAGCTATGTTTTGGTGCCTACTTTTTGCTTTAATAAAATTTAATCCTGTTGATTATATGAAGACACAAGTTGGAATACTGCCGTTTATAGCTTGCCTCTCAGTGGCTCGGAACAAAGAAGTACATGTACATGTAGGAGGCAAAGCCAAAGCAAAGGTTTTAAAAATCAACTTTGACGTGTGATATTTTATTATATTTTAATTCACCGAGGAGGAATGAAAAGACTCAAGGAACCCAAGAAAAGAATCTTGCAACTAGACACTACTGTTATGTTAATGTATCATCTTAATGAAGGTTGGTAACTGTAAAAATGATTTTAAAAAAAAACACACTTTTGATTGAAGAAACATGTTGAATTGTAGGAAAAATTGGGCAACCTCGAGCCGGCCTCGACAAATTAGGAGGTCTCCGAGGCCAAGGCCAAGGCATTGCCCTTAGTGGCCGATGCCATGAAAATCTACCTCGAGGCCGGCCTTGAGGCCGAGGCCGGCAATCGAGGACTCCAACACTGATCATCACTACTGTCAGTTTCATCTGAGTAAATAAAAAACACATGAAACTAGAGGTTTGCTTCTGTTTGAACAGAATTCAAGGCTTTTCCGATTTTCCAGGATGACACATTTGTGACAAGGGTAAAATGTAAATGTGTATGTGCTATGTTTCAAGGCATCAGATTACCACAGGGCTTTGAGTACATGTACAGTATGGTATTGCAAGGGTAATGAGACAGGCCTCAAAACTTTCTACTGACATGATGTTGCTAGGCAATTGAATACCCAAGGCGACATTGCATTTTAAAGGACTACCAATGGATGGATTCAAGGCATCAGATTACCACGGGGCTTTGAGTACATTTACTGTACTGGTACGGCAAGGACAATGAGTACATAGGCCTGCATACTTTCCACGACATGATGTTGCTAGGCAACTGAATATCCATGGCGACAGTACATTTTACAGGGGCTGCTGATGGCTGATTCACTGCAACTGATTACCACCAGACTTAGAGTATGGGTATTGTAGAAGTAATGACGAAGGTCTTAAGTATACCGACGTGGTGTTGCTAGACAACTGTATATCCATGATGACAGTGCATTTTAAAGGGGCGACTCATGCATGTCTTTCAAACAGACAATTATTCAAAGAAAAACTCCAAAACTTCCATTTGTGACCGGCTCTGCAAGAAAGGGTATGAAGTTGGAATTTTTTGTTTCATCTAATGGGCTATTCTATGTGGATTTTTTTGGTATGTTTTACATACCATTGACATCTCCACTCTCAAAAATCGTCATCAGGAATGATGGTTTTGACTAATAAAGATTACAGAAACATGTTTTTGTGTCTATTGTTTTCATGTGTGTCCATTGCTGCCCAAAAGTTTAAGCAGCAGTTTCTCCGTAAGACATTTTCATGTAAATGATATGTATGCAAACTGTGATTATCTTTGGAATGCAAGGTGGTATAGAGCTCCAACATACACTAAATTGAAGCTTATGATACGGCCTTTCCATCTATATGCATCATGCAATTTTGATTTTTTTTTCTGACTTAATACCCATTTTTGGAGCTCCGGACACATTTTTAGATTTCTTTATTTCAATCAATTACGCTCCACTTTTTGTATTCTCAATCAAAAAAGGCTGATGCTGAGATTTGGTGTTTTAATTCCCAAACATTAGAAATGCCAGTAAAATGTTTCAGGGGTACTGTGTGGGCTGCTGCACATTGCGTTTTATCGTCAGTATGTGCTGCTAGTCAACTGGACAACTGAATTTATTCTCAAATGTCGCCTTGGGTAATAACAATAACAATAATGGACATTTATATTGCACCGGTATCCATCATGGGTAGATGCTCATGGTGCTTACTATTATTATCCCTGCTCAGTGGGCCCAATGAAACATTCTAAATACATGTACCATTTCAGCTCCCTGAGGAGTATACAGCCCCATGCTGCCTAATAGACACAAAGGGGCTAATTCAATCACAGTAACCATCATAGCCCTCACAGGTACCCATTTACACCTGGGTGGAGAAAGACAAAGTGCCTTGTCCAAGGGCACATCATAGAGCTACATGTATATTAAATAGACCGATCCAGTAAGCCACCCCCTGACAAAGTGACCAATCACAGCACGTAATTTGAAGTCCGACATTTAGTCGCCATTTTGTCCGACAAACTCTCTTTAATTTCCTATACTTTACCGCACACTTTTTGTTAATTTTACACTTGCTTTGCTTGTACACTGTGATGAAAAATGCCCCCAGGTTTTCACCACAGTCTCGGTCAAGCGGTGTTCCTCTGCTAATTGCATATCGGGTTCCCGATGTCCTGAGAAAAGAGGAAAGGTAGTTTGGGGAAACTTTCTAAGCCAAAGACGGACAGGGAAAAGTGTTTCCGGTGGCTGGCGGCGTGCGGCTGTTGCAAAGCAACGTGTGTTCAAAAGTATGTTCACAAAAACAAACGGAAAACAAATGGGCCTACCCCATCTCCTTTGCCGCCTTTAATAGTTATTTTGACTTCCATTAAAGACTTGCAGTTAGGCTAGCTAGGCATGAATGTTGTCACTTTTCGCCATGCATCTTCATTTTGAAACCTGCGTTGTGTGAAAATGTATACAGTGCGTATCGTGAACAGCACTGTATTGTACACTGGACACTGTACTACCCCCACTGAGCACAGAGCAAAAATGCCAAGCATGTGCGTGAGACATCGATTGCACGCGTGTCACCTGGCCGTTGCTATAGTATGTGTGGCTTAATGGATCGGTCTATTACTACAGGGTGTCCCAGAAAAAAAGGCAACAGTTAGTAAAATCCTGTTTGTGGGGAAACCTAATATCACACCATATAAAATTAGTTATTGCTATATTTGTCAGAACATCAGCTTCATTTTGATACCACTTACATCTTGGTACGGTTCCGGATCGTTGCACAATTACGTTGCACAAGTAAAAACTAATAGTCCGACACTGTCCGGCCAAACTTATAACAACATGGTCCAGGGTTTTAGATGAAAAATAATTCAGAGACGGGAGAAATAAAAAATTTTAGGCAGATTAAAATGCTCGTGAAAAAAATTGATGTGACGTCGCAGGCGCAGGCCATACACCAAAAAATCAAACGATCATGCAGTCCAGGTTTTGTATACAGCTGGTGTCTTTGTGAGGCCACCGTAGACATAGATTGATGGACTGCATCTGTGATGGATGTCACCCACAAGTGTAGGAATGCTCTTTTAGACCAATATGTTACCATAGCAATGCAGTGTAAGTTCACAAACTGGAGAAAACTGCCCAAATCCACTTCTACGGTGGCCTCACACAGACACAACTCGTGACTTTCAAATGCCTTTTCTTGAAGATGGCATCAGTTAATATGGCAACAATGGACCAGGTCTGTCAATAAGATGATAACCTCTGTACTCCAGTTTGTTAAAGTGTATTATGCTTAACCAAAGCAAAGTTATTCCACTTCAAACATGTGGCTAGTAACAAATTTTATCTGAGTATCTATATTCAGACAAAATTCCACATTAAAAGATTATTTTTTATTGCTAGAGATGAGCTACTGCTTGACCGTCAGCAACCATTGTCTCACAATGGCATTTACAGCCTGGGAAACACAAAAAAGGATTTACGTAGGATGACACATTATTTGCTCTAGCGCATGTGCGTGGCAGAGCTACTTAAGTGGGCACCATGTCATTCTATACCGCCCTCTGTCGGATCAGAAATTCCATGGGATACGATCGCGCATGTGCAAACCAGTAGCAAACGTACACTCGCAGAACCAGACAGCAGCAAATAAATTGCTCCAAGAAAGTACCGAAAACTTACCGTTTTCTGCAGGGATTGGAATCAATCCTGTTTCACGTATGGTGAAGAACAATAGTGACCACAGTGCTGCCAATGACGCACAAAAACAAGATTCGACGAAAGTGGGGGAAGACAAGGTCAATCCCGGGTCGAAAGAGAATGTGACCAGCAGAAAGATGACGTACTCGTCCACACGTAAAAAATTGGCGGCAACCAGCCACCAGTCATCCAAATCTGGTCCGGGCAACACAGAACTCGTCAAAACATTGAGCCAGCTGCCCAAAACCATGCTGGACCTGAAAGTTGAGATGTGTAACATTAAACAAACTCAACAGGAATTGGAAAATGAGCATGATCTCCCTCATTCTGCGTTACCCCATCCGGACCATTTTTATCCGCCTCATGACATGGAATGGGAATATGGCGGTGTTGTTTATCCAGTGGAGGAATACGCGGTGGAGGCGCTGCGATTGGGTGACCATGACGAAGGGTCAAAGGGCACGAGCACTAGCGCCGTAAACATGGCCGACAACGATCACAGTGTCACTGACACAACAGATCATGGCTCTGGCACTGCCCCTGATGTGGATCCGGTTGTAAGCAAATTTGATGAATATCTGGCGGAGTTTATGACTCCAAAGGAAGAGACGTGTGACGCTGTATCTGCGTCATTAGCCAATGGCATGATCAAGATGTTTCAGAAAGGTTTGGACTACGAACTTTTTCACAAGAAATCAGTGGAAATCAAGCGCCCTGAGAATTGTACCGAACTTTGTAGCCAGGTTGAAACCGATGATCTTGTGCACAAGTTGCTGAAACACCAAACCAAAAGATTCAACGAAAGGATGAAATTATCCAAACTTCGGTGTCCAAAGCTGACTGCTGCCTGAAAAACATGTAGATAAGGAGGACAGCAGTGCTGTTCCAAGTGCCAGCATCGTCAATGAGTTAACCGCAATGGGCATGACAGGACCCGCCATGTTGGGTCACAGTTTCCACAACATTTGCCTACGCAGCGCCACAGGGAGGTGCAGAAACCAGAACTGTCTTGGTGTTATGAGAATCTGTTCTCATCTGACGTAGAGCACAATGCCTACTTATATGGTGGAAACCAGAATGTGGAAAAGCAGATAAAGGACATTGGGGAATCCCACAAGACAGTTAGCCAGCTGCGGCCAGGCAAATCTTCCTATACACATACCTGAGGAGCCTATCGCTACCCCCATTACAGCAGGGGAGGATTTTTTCCTCGCGGGCACTATGGCCCAGGTCCTATCCGTAGGACTAGAGGTGGTCGGCCATACACTCCATATCCATCATATCCTACAAGTAGCGTTGCCAGTGGTGGTAGACGATCTGGAGGTGGGCAATCTAAAGGTGCACGTCCAGCTTTCACTGCATCTCAAGCCCCGCCCAAAAGTGAGATAGGCCCAAATGTTGCTTCTCCTTTGCCAGATAATGTGGCATGCATCAATTGAATCTGAGCACAAATCTATTCCATTCCGTGCTGGTAGATTTGGCCAGTTCATTCACAAATGGAGTAATATTACTTCGGATAGTGACATTTTGCAGACTGTTTCAGGCTGCACAATTGAATTTACAGATGGAAATCTGCCAATTTGTAACTTTAATCAGCAGCAAAGTCAGATTGTAGATGAAGAAATCCAGAACCTAATTAACAAAGGTGTCCTGGAAAAGGCTGTCCATGAAAATGGTGAATTTTTATCCAGCATTTTTCTAGTGCCCAAGAAAAATGGCACGCATAGGCTTATTCTGAATTTGAAGCAGTTCAACACCAATGTTGAGTATCACCATTTTAAGATGGAGACATTTGATATTGCTCTAAAGTTGATCTTTAAAGGATGCTATATGGCACTGATTGACTTGAAAGATGCATACTATGGTGTTCCAGCACACAGAAATTTCAGGGAATTCCTTAAATCTGTCTGGAGAGACTCCCTGCTCCAGTTTACTTGCCTACCTAATGGACTTTCTTGTGCACCTCGAAAGTATACAAAATTGATGAAACAGTGTATGCCTTCTTACAAATGGGACATAGTGTCACAGGTTTTTTGATGACATGCTAATAGTAGCAGGTACTGAAGCAGACTTGATTTCCTCTGTAATATTTGTTTTGAGAACCCTACTGGAACTAGACTTTGTGATTAACTGGGACAAATCAGTCCTGAGGCCATGCAAACAAATACCCCAGCTGGGATTTGTAATCGACTCAGATTCAATGAATGTTACATTGCCCACTGACAAACTTAAACATGTAGTCACCCTATGCAAGGACTTGGCTGACAAACAGATGGATCTTTTAGGAGTGTGGCTAAAGTAATAGGTAGCCTTGTTGCCTCCTTTCCTGCTGTGCAGGTGGGTCCACTTAAATACAGAGATTTGGAACAAGCCAAAGATGAAGCATTGAGACTGAGTGCAGGGGACTTTGACTCTCAAATGACTATCACTGAAGCCATGAAAGCAGAATTACATTGGTGGGCAGATAATTTACCTTGTCAAGCAAGTCCTATCATAAGATGCAATGCCGATATAACCCTTACGCCTCAGACGCCTCATTGGAAGGATGGGGTGGTACATGTGGGGATGAGCACTTTGGGGACAGATGGAATGATGCAGAGAAACTATCACACATAAATTACCTTGAATTGTTGGGGGCCTTCTTTGTTCTAAAGACTTGTGCACATAACATCAGTGGAAAAGCTGTGTCGTTGTTGCTGGACACAACAGCCATTGCTTACTTAAATCACATGGGCGGTAGGAAACCCGAACTCAATAATCTGGCCAGAAAGATATGGGAGTGGTGCTTTTCCAAAGGTATTTGGCTTTCTGCCTCCCATTTGCCTGTAACAAAGAATGTCCAGGCTTATTTCGAGAGCAGGCATTTCAGTGATAGGTGTGAGTGGTCACTGCATAAGGAGGTTTTCAACACATTAGTATTAGTTTTTGGTAGTCCAGAGCTTGACCTTTTCGCATTAACTTCAAGGTTCAATGCAAAATGCAGTCGTTATGTTGCATGGCAGAGGGACCCCAAAGCACTGTTTATTGACGCTTTCTCAAAGTCCTGGTGTGACTTTTATGCATATATTTTCCTCCTTTCAGCCTAATTGGGCGAGTGCTGCAGAAGCCAAGAACAGACCAAGGGATGGCTCTGATGATTGTACCATGTTGGCCCACCCAACCGTGGTTCCCTGTCTTTCTGGAGATGCAACTTTTACTGTTACCCCAAATGGACAAGCTACTGACTCTCAAGTTCAGCAGCAGTCTTCATCCACTGAGAAAGAAGTTGATTCTGATAGCAGGTCGCATATCAGGAAAGCCTCACGAGAGTCAGCACTTTCAGAGCGAGCTACGTCAATCATCCTCAATGCCTGGAAATCTGGAACTCACAAACAATACTTAGTGTACATCCAGAAATGGAATGCATTTTGTTTGCAAGGGCAAAGCGATAGTATTTCACCATCTGTCAATGAAGTAATTGATTTCTTAACCCAATTGTTTGAAGAAGGTCTTGGGTATAGGGCCATAAATACGGCTCGCAGTGCACTTTCACAGTTTGTAATATGCAAAGGGGGTGTTACTACTGGATCTCATCCATGGGTGATCAAGTTTATTAGAGGGGTGTACAACCTCAGGCCTCCTGTGCCTCGTTATCATGATACCTGGGATGCATCCGTCCTCCTCAAGTATTTGAGATTGCTATCGCCAGTAGCGAATTTAACATTAAAAATGTTAACTCTGAAAACAGTGACATTGGCATCGCTTTTAATAGCGGCTAGGGCTCAAACCCTCAATGTACTTGATCTGACAAACATGGCAAAGAAACCATCCAAATTCACCTTTCTGGTAAGAATGTCAGATCTTAAGCAAAGTAAACAAGGATATACCCCTCCTGTCCTTGAGTTCAAAGCATGCCCAGTTGATCAAGGCCTTTGTATCTACACTGCACTCTCAGAGTACATTGAGAGAACCCACACTCTTAGGAAAGAGGAGTCAAAATTGTTTGTCAGCTACAAGAAGCCTCACAAAAGAGTAACGGCAGCAACAATCAGCAATTGGATCAAAACCTCTATTTCCAAGGCGGGGATCGATATTTCCAGATACAAACCCCTCAGTGTTCGATCAGCATCCACATCAAAGGCATTGTCATCTGGGGCATATCTTGAGCAGATCCTCAAAACAGCAGGTTGGAGCAGTGCCAAGACATTTGCCAAATACTACAATGAGGCCATAAAACCCCAGGAAACCATGGGCGAGCGAGTGGTAACTGCTGCTTCATCAAGACATATGTAGTCTTTGTCTTAAGTGTTAAACATGACGGCTACATTCTCCCAGAGTAAATCTAATGGATAATTTGGCAATTATGCTACATGGTTCAAATTCTAGTTGGTTGTCCCAGTTGGTCTGCCCAAAGTTTTGCCATTAATAGCAGTACGTGTTGGGCACAGTGATTATCTCACAGACTGTGCTGCTTAATATCCATTGGTACTATTTTAATCTAGTCTAAGATTAACCGTACACATGTGTGTAAGGACACAATACTGGCTAACAAAAATGGGACACATAGGTAAAAATTCAATCTAGTGAAAGGTGTTTAATTTACTTTTAAATTATGAGAATGGACCACCCTCTATCAGAAAATAGCAATGGGAAGATAATCGGCCCAAGAAATTTTCTTCCATGCAGTGCTTTCTGTAGAGGGGGGCCTCATAAGTTAACGTTGGTTACGGTGTCCACTTTGCAGTCAACCATGCAATAATAAAAGTCAAAGAAAAACAATGTGGAGTTGTATTGTTGTGGTTAAGCTTTTCCTCCTTTATGAAAGTCATCTTTAAAAAAAATGTTAATTGTTACTAATTTTACGACATCTTAATAAGGTGGACACCGTAACTAACGTTAACAAGTGTACTTTTTCACACACAACAATTTTAAATGATTTGCAGTTTTTGACAACCAAAGAACAGATACCCTCAATTTCAAAGATCTTTGTCCTGTAGTTTAACGTTTGTAACAAAAATGACACGGACACCAAAAATTTCGAATCAAAGCTAACATTTCATGTGACAAG
This sequence comes from Acanthaster planci, assembly GCF_054643075.1. Classification (NCBI taxonomy): domain Eukaryota; kingdom Metazoa; phylum Echinodermata; class Asteroidea; order Valvatida; family Acanthasteridae; genus Acanthaster; species Acanthaster planci. The sequence continues at coordinate 147,014 of NW_028257635.1, read as the reverse complement.
TTTATTATGACTTGCTTTACTGGAGCCCTCAAGGTAGTTGCCTCACCTTCAGAAAATTGCCTATGTTACTATGTGCAGGTGTTAATACATGCACATGTTTTTTCATTTCTTGAGAGCATCTCTGTGATCTACATATCTGATAAGCCACTTCATCCTATTTTTAGATGCCCTATATGCATGCAAGAAGGTTGCACATGAGCTTCACAGAAGTTGAAATCTTTGACATTGTGAACTTAAGTACATGTATGTATATTTAAATGTGCACCATTTCCAACATTAAACAATTCTGAGGAACAAGTAAATTGAGTCAATGACTATTTTATTTTTCATTCTAATCTTGTTTCTTAAAAACTGTATTTCATTGTGGAGGCTATACACTGACGATCCCATCTGAAGAACATGGCACATCTCATTAAATGAATTTCATTGAATTTATTCAGTTCGTGCCACACTTATCTTTGCTGAAAAACTGATGAACTTTTGACTACAGACCTTAGACAAACCTCTGATGACATACTTAGACAAAACTACTTTTGGCAATAAACGTTTAAAAATACTTATTAGCATGACACTGTATAGTGCATTAATTTTACCTACTTCTTTGCTGTCCAAGTGAAAGTAACGCAAAGATGGATCTGGAATAAGTGAACTTGGATTAACAACACACAGAATGAATTTCCTGTTAACGGTCAGATCTTTTTCCCAAACAAAACTTTGCTTATTTTTATTTGGACGATCCATGCAGTATATAACTGCCAGTTCATCACTAATGATGTGCTTGATGGCACCTGGATACCATGCATCCTCAAATGCGACTACAACTATATCCCCTGCAGTGAGCTGGCGATCGGCAGGCTCTTGTGGGGTCCTGAAATTACAGAAATGGCAACAGGAATGGTTGAAATCGAATAATCTTTGATTTAATTACTACTAAGGCAAGTTCCCCTACTGTGTAAACATCACTTGCCTACGTGTTACATCAACTTTGCTCCATTTAATTTTAATTCACTGCGAACTCGCCCCCATACTATTGAATGACAAATGGGGCAAATTTTAATACGAATGGGGCGAAGTCGAAAGTGCTGGTGTGTAACGAACGTGAAACACTGATGATTTCGTAAACTTGGCAAGGCTATTCTTTAAGTTTGTTCATTTTTGTGATGGACTTTAGCTTAAAAAGTGTAAATTATTTGTCGTTTTGCAATTTCAAGAGGGACTTCAGATGTTTACTATTTTTTTTCTTCCGTTCGTTAAACATGAACACGATTCACACGAAACCATCCAAGCGGTCCGCTACAAAGCCCAAAAATCACCCATTGACTATCCATTAAAATCTTCCCTTTTACAATGCCATCTGACCTCTTTTCACAAAAAAATACAGAAAATAAAATCTATTTAAGTTGATACAAACCTTTTGGCTGCTCTTTTTCCGGATATTGGCTGCTCTTTTCCTGATTGTTGGAGGGAAAGCTGTCGCGCGCAGCAACTTTTTCCGTTTGTTACAAAGAGACGCGAAAGCGGCGCGCGGTGGACACGGTGCTTAAAATAGCTTTATCTCGGAAAAGACGTAATCGAGCCTAAAACAATTGACCTTTAGGTCATCCATGCAGGGTACCATTGCACGTGTACGACCACTAGTCAACCTGCGTTGATCACCAGTTAAAACATGTGGACATTTTACGTCAGTTACAAAGTGGACACGAAAATTATAGCGATCGATGTGTTGATGTTTTCTCATCCTCAAGGGTAATTATGGTCTAGCACACATTTTACACGATGTTTATTAAGCTCATTTCGAATAAAAATGGCTTTTACAGGCAAGGGTGAGGCTTGTACATGATGATTCTGGCCCTTTTCGTCATGGTATGGTGTGGTGGACACAATGTGAAACGAACGTTAACGCAGGTTCAGCTGCCATTTTGGAGCGTGGATTTATTTATTTATTTTTTTTGTAAAGGGCCAAAATATTACTTCATTGGTTTACTCAAAAATATGACCGTTGTGATAAAATACGTGGGCTATAAGTAAAGTAGTTGAGTGCATTAAATTTTGTTCAAGCAATGTCCCATTTTTGGGCGCCATTTTGAACTAAAACTTGCTCTTCAACGTGAATAAAAATTATAGACTCGCATTTACACTGAATTATTTATCTTTATTTATCTCTCAAATACATGTACAACTATAATCTCAAGCAAACATAGCTTGAAAATGGTTACATCATCTGATAAATTAAAGTTTATTTTTTGCATCATGAAAGTTGGCCAGTATTGTGACCTTACACATATATTATGGAGGTGTTATCCAGATGGTTGCTTGAGTATGCAACAGTTTGTCCTTTACGGTTACCATGTGAAGGCAATAAACCAAGTTTCAGGGTTGTTGCATGTACATAATGTATTTCTTTGTCATTTTATTTTTATTAATGGGAGGGTAGCATGGGTCAGTACCAGTTACTTTAAAGTCCCATGGAATTCCTGATCCAACAGAGGGCGGAATAGAATGGAAGAGTTGAACGAGACTTACCTTGGAAGTCGATGTTTAACTGTGATTCTATACCACTCTCTGGCCGGATCAAGGGAATTACATCCTCTCCCTCCCACCCTTCACTATCACAGTTTTCCTTATGTGGCGTAGTATTTGCCACTATTAGTCTAAGGGCAGTTTTAGCTGGAACTGTCCCATGTAGTTGTCTTTAAAGTCTGGTTTTGCGCATGCGCGTGCGATCGTATCCCATGTAATTCCTTTGATCCGGCCAGAGAGCAGTGTAGAATCACAGTTAAAGATCGACTTCCAAGGTAAGTCTCGTTCAACTCTTCAATTTTTTTGGCAAAAATTGAACATCCACAGGCTGTGCTAAAATTCTTCTCGTATTTTTCTTAATATAGGTTTCAACCATAAAATTATTAATTAAAATTAACTTAACTTTAAATTCCATTCTTCGGTGTTGCTGTAGGCCTAAGTTTAAAATTCAAAATTAAAAAGATGTTGATACTATGAAGGACAGACTGATACGAAAGGCACTTAAAGACCAACTATAGACTGTTTAAGCCAGCTCAACCCAGGCAGGCTAACTAACTTAAGACTGTCTTACCAATTAGACCCTGCTATTGCAATGGTCTAATTTAGAGATCGTCTGACAGCGAGGGTTTTAAGACTGGCTAATTGGCATAGACCACTTTAAAAACATTTATTGCAATCTGCTCCAGGGACCCAAGATGTCTAGGTTTTACTGCAATCAATCATGCCTTTCATGGCTTTGACATCCTGAAAAACACCAGCTGGTGTTTGGATGAAAAGCATGGGGTTACGCACAATGAAAGTGGCAATGGAAAATATTAAGGTGGTCCATCAGTGTAAATCCAAAATGGTGGCTTCCCACAGGATTAAGTCTACGGTACACACTGTATCTCTGTATTGCCTTGTCCAACACTGTCGACTGGTTGGGCTGGGCTGTAGTCTGTAGCATGCAGTGCGGCTCAAGCACTGTGCAGCAAGTGTAAAAACACATGTTCACAGAACCTATGGGAACAGCGACACCACGCGGCTTACAGTAACTTGCCTACGGATTCCACCAGCCTGACAGCCTTGTTCTCTCCGTAGCTGACTGATGTTTTGTTTTTCTTTACACTGTCACTGGATTTGCAGCGACGATTTTTATGTAAAAGCGTGTATAAATATTCATTAACTGAGTATTCTATGAAGTAACCAATCATCAACCTCCATTTGGAGGTTGGACCATGGCCCACGTACATGTAAATTGTGTACGCAATGTGCACTCTACAACTCACCAATGAGAGAATGCTTCCTGTAGCCTCATTCGTAATACTGTAATTGGCTAAAAACAAGGCCTGCTACGCAGGGAACAAGGCTGTCGACGGCCTCCATTGCTGTGGCCACTGTATTTGTAAACTGGCTGTTATCGCACTGATTGCGGCCGGCCCCGAACAATTCGACAATGTTGAACAAGGCTAAATCTCTGTACAAAGCATTTGAGAATTAAGCACAAAATTGGTTACATTACCTTGAGGCATCAAGCTGGAGGTAGCATCATCTGGTGGCATGTCACTGTATCCTAACCCTATTCAGGTAACAATTAAAAAAAAAACTGGCTGTCAAAGATGGCAACATTCAGGAAAAGTAAAACAATGCAATTTACTTTGTGGTGAGTTCATGGTGAAGTTGACAAGACGCCAAACATTGACAGGGAATTCATAATGCACTAATACCACTACTATTTCGTGCGGACCTAGTCATGAATATGATATCACCACACTGGTAAGTTCTGCATTAAAATCCTGAAATCAGATGTGCTTTTGAGTCCGGTATCTCTTTTTAACAGCCATGCAGGCATGATTGGAAAATCCAATCTTTACAAGACTTTGTACAGTGTTTTTTTTTCAATTTTCAATGGCACAAGTAGAAAAAAAGAAAATCAGCCGATCCGAGGAAAAGTTGCATGCCTGTCTTTAGCATATCTATCCCTGTACCCCCTTCTCTCTTTCATCGGGTTGGTTACTTTGTATGAGCTAAATTTTCTCTTCCTTATCTGCAATGAAATCAAAGTAATCCTGCATAATGTGAGTATTTCACGGTTCGGTTCAGAACAACACCCATGAGGGGTAAGACCGGACCATAACAAAAATCCAAGAGCCTTGGTTGGCCCGCATGTGTACGCACATTATGGTAATCACGTTTTGCCGCATTAACACATGCTCACGTATATTACATACATGTATATAGCATGTATATATGTATGTAATACAGGCATATGTATGTGTAGGTGTGCATGTACCATCGCATACAATGAAAGTTTTATGTATCTTATACTTGATGCATGTGTATATGCCCACCATGCACAAGTAAGGAGTCAAGAAATTCAAATTAGGCCTAGGCCTACATGTATTAGACTGTTTATGAACACATACATACAAACTGACTACAAAACAGATACTGCATGTAGATGCTGACTAATAAATCATAAATGCAACTGGCATATGCCCCCCAAAATCAGAAAATGACTGGTGTATTGAGTCCAAAAGGGGCTTCAACAGACTGGGCCTACATGTCTGCGCCGCGTAGTGGATCATGTGGTGTCGGCTTTGTACGTCCTGTAGCGGACAGTCATACACCAGACGGCACTTTAGGAGCACCGTAGTAGCTTGCATGTACATGTTTCCATAGAATGCTGGGAAGGGCTAGAGGTCATATTATGTTTATGTTTTTTCCAAGATGGCTGAACGTCGAGGAGATGCACAAAAACAGGTCACATCGTTTCCATTATAATCTGCCCCAATCTTGTCAATCTTTTTTGTATTTCCGTTGTCTCGGGATCCAATCGTAACCTGGGACAACCAGCCCCATTACAATTTGGCGTAGTCGACAGGATTTCGAGGCTGGAATACCGCATTCACGACACAGAGTTTGTATGATGCCCAACATCTTGATTCAGATTGTGTCATGCTAGCGTCTTACCTACAAGATGGCACACTGCCAAATGACCGGAAACAGCAAAAAACAGTCCAGCAGCTGTCGTCAGAGTTCCGACTGGACACAAATGGCATCTTGTTGCACTACACCGACAACTAGTGGTGCATCGTAGTGCCAAAATCTTTATGTCATGACGTTCTGTTAGAGTGTCACTTAAAACCAGCAGCTGGCCACCAGTTACGGACAAAGACACTGCGTCGGTTGAGAGACATCCATCTTTGGTAGAGAGGAATGTTGAAGGACGTCCGTAGCTTCATTCGCAGTTGCAGACAGTGCCAAATGACTAAGCCAGTCTTCCGTAAACCAGCCAGTTTCATGCTATCGACAAGTTCCTCAGAACCCTGGGAAGTCCTAGGAGTGGATGCGATGGGACCTCTTCCAAAGAGCCATGCAGGACATGAGTATTTGTTGGTGGCAGTTGATTAATATAGCAAGTGGGTCGAAATCTTCCCCATGAAGAAGGTGACTGGAAAGAATGTTGCCTACATCCTTGTGCGACAACTATTTAGTCGGTATGGCATGCCTCGATGCTTGCTGTCGGATAACAGTCCACAGTTAATCAGCAGATCTCTTGCCGTAGTTTGTGCTGAATGGGGTGTTTCACAGTCCTTCATTACACCATACCATCCACAGACCAACTGGGTCGAACGTGTCAATAGAAACATTAACCCTAACCCTCCTCAATCTTCCAACAGGTGAAGGATTCAGGAGGGTTAGGGTTAAGAGCATGCTTCAGGCACACACGACAGATGACCATTGCACATGGGACATTCATGTGAGCAAATCTGCCTTTGCCCTGAACACCGCGGAGCATGAGACTACTGGAGTAGCCCCCTCTCGACTAATAATGGGACGTGCCTTAAAGTCACCACTCTCAAACAAATGGGACACGTCAATCCTGGACCCACCTGCCGAAGACAATGATCAAGTCCATCGCAAAGTGACTGAGCAGATGGAAGCTGCTCGCAAGGAATGACAAACAGTACAATAGGAGACGTCGCCAGCCTAACATCCAAGTCAGTGACCATGTGATGATCAGATCGCGGCCGATCTCGGATGCCCAGAGCCATTTCTGTGCAAAGTTGGCTCCCCGCTGGACAGGACCTTATGCAGTGACAGACACTCCTACACCAGCTAACCTCAAGCTTGTGGACCTAATCAACCCATCAACAGAGATCATCGCACACATGGACCAAGTCAAACTGTGTCCTCACTGACTTTATCACGAACTCTTTGTTCCTGAACTCTTAGGTTCTGGACTTGTGGTGCCTTGTTGTACCATTTGTAAATAAGTTTTCTAGCTGTGCTAGATATTGTTTGAGTTTCCAGCATTTTTCAGGCACTGAACCAAAATGTACCTACCAGTATCCAAAAAAGGAAAATAGACAACAGCTTGAAATTCTTGCTTTCATTTTTTTTGGGGGGGAACTTATATTGGCCAAGGAAAACTCCAAAGACTGTTGGAGGAAATATTGGTTAAAAAAAAAACAAAACTGTGTTTAAGCACCAACTCAATAGCACTGAAAAAATGAGTGCTCATGTTTCCATTTGAAAGAGTGACTTTCGGCATTTGTTTGTGTTACTTTATACAGTAGAATACACACTGTAGCAGTGCATAACTTTTTTTGAAAATTCTTTATATATGGCCAACTATGAAAAAGGCAGCTCTCGATGTTTTACAGGTGGTTGTGTATACAAATAGCCAGATTAACCACATGGAGTATTAGTTTCTTGCAGCTCTCCCTTTTACAACAGCTCCCCCATTTAATCCATCATGGAATGAAGACAAATACTTTTTATCATCAATAATCATGGATATCACCAGACTCAATGAAAAATTTCCTCCCGATCTGGGCTAGCGACGGTGCAGCCGCAGCGTAGGCCTAACTGTTACCTAGAAAATGATCACTTTACGATCTCCGTTTCCACTTTTTGGGTTTTCTAGCCATGAAAATCTCCACAGATTTTTGGCACCTCATCAATCAAAAGATCCCCATCTTAGTCAATTATCTGGTATGCATTATGCCAAATTATTGAGAGTAATGTCCTGCCTAACGTCTTACAAATCGACCCCAACTTGACACAAGCGACAGCATGAACACGTGCGCGTGTCGGTGTTGGTTTTTTCTTTCATACATACATTCTGGACTGTTGCACGCATTCCCGTTCATGGGTACAAATACTTAATACTTCCCATTCTGCCATTACTTTCAATACCAGTACTTCCAATATATGCCCGTTGTTTTTTAGGGTTGCAGTGAGGTAGTAGCACACGTTTATGTACTTTTTGCCAACCAACTCAGAATTTTTGAAAAATCCGGAAATCTGGAGAAATCTCACCCCTGGACTCCATTCAAGGCTTTCTCTCATTGATCTGTAAGAGTGCTGATTTTACTGCTGTAAGAAATTACTCCCCTCTTTGTACTCTTTAGGTTTGATTTTTAACATTTCCCATGCCATATACCATGTAAGGGAATGTCTGCTTTCACACCACACTGTTGTAAAAATCCATACCCTTGAAGGTTATCCTTTACCCATAATTCTGTACAGTTCATAAAATTGTATGAATGTCTTGAAGTTCGATAAGCCAATTCCCAAACTTTCCTGTAGATACGCAACAAACTGTCATAAGTAAAAAGCTCTGAAAAATGTGCATTGTTGCTGTTCCTATTTACTAAAATCGGATTAGTTCATTTTTAATACATCATGTCACATTCATACACATTTAATAATGTAAATAGCTTCATTAGCTTTGATATTATGGGGCCATCCATAAAGTACGTAAGCAAGAAATACCAACTTTTTAGATCCCGCCCCAACCCTTTGTATGCACTGCATATGCATGGGCTAAGTTCCCCCCCCCTTGTACGCATACGCACTCAGATACATACAATGTATATACAAATTATGTATTGTACATGCTATACATGCACAATAGACCTGTACGTACCTGTACATGTATCATGTTAAATTGTACGTTAGAATATTAAGAATAGAATGAAGCATTGCACATATAATATGTTTATTTTTTAAGCTGAATTTTATTATGTTTTATGGGCGATTGTGTATACGAACTAGTTCGCAACATTTTGGAATATGAATTTGCGGTAAATAATAACAAGCAACAAGCATGATCACAGCGACGCACTGGCAACGCATAATGATTTCTATGATCGCATGAACTGTTTAACAGCAAGAAAATCGCACGCGGCAAATAAAATATAGATCGTCATCTTGAATACGAAAGTTGTTTGGAAAAAAAAAGAACCCTAGGACGTGATGAAAAATCTAGCCACTCTAGAAACTTTTAGATAAAGGTGTCATGAGAGTTAAATTGAAGTCTCCCTGTATCATTTATTCTTTATTCACCCCAAACACACACGCGTGTGCCCATTGTCACAATGGAACCATTTTGTCATTGCGGCCATGCAGTTTACAGTTTTTCTCAATCGTTTTAACACGATTACCGCGACCTTATATCTATGTATCCAATAAATTGACCGATTCCTATAACCAAATATTCATGCCAGAAGGAAATATTGTGTTCAAATTTCAAAAAATTTGTGGCAAAAGCATTCACTACCATTTAATAATACGCGCTTTCAACAAATCACTAACTCCCACTGACCAATAATAAGAAACGGAAGAAAATATGACAACGTACATGTTTCACGCATCTTCTCTTGTATTCAATGTCATTCCAACAACAAAAACACAAAAATAGTCGAACACTGTCAACCCAATTTTATTTCTGAGGCACAAGGGTTTGAAAATGGAAAATTAGTTTTCAAAAAGGACTTATGGAGCATCCATGTGGTGATTTCTATCGGGCCACAACAGTTCATCGACGTCAAAGCGAATGTTTTCTCTGGCTAGGCACTTGTTGAAAAAGCATCCCGCATGGTGGATCCAGGACTGACATGCCTCTTTGTCCACGTCTTTGCATGCTTCCTCCATACCTTGGAGAAGAGCGACTCTCACATATGGGCTGCAATCGTATACCTTTCAGTGCCAGGCGGAAAAAACTCCTCGACTGGGTTAAGGAAAGGAGAATACAGTGGCAGAAAAATCATGGTGAATCTGGCATGAGTTTCAAACCATTCAAACACAATGGCAAACGGCGGCCCTTGATTGTCAAGACCTCTCTCTTCTAGCAGTATCAGAGTATCTTGCAAGCTGTCCAAGAGGGCGATCAGTCTTTCTGAGTTGTATAGACCTAGTGCACCATTATGGGCGATGACGCCATTTCTAGAAATTGCCGCACACATGGTGATATTTCCCCCATGTTGACCAGGTACATTTACGATGGCCCGCTGTCCGACGACATTACGGCCTCGTTGTTGTCCCTTGGTGAGGATGAAACCAGCTTCATCTACGTAGATTTATTTGACTATTTCCACTCGTGTATCCAGATCCAGTATACTCCGAAACGAAAAAGAGATAAAGAAAAAGGAAATCGGGTCGTGTATAGTTATCTATGTGTCAATGGACTCACTTGAACGTATCGGTAGTGCTGCTCCTTCACTCTCACGCTGTTTCGCTCGTAAGGCACTCTGTTGAAGCCATAGCAAATCCTGTGAGCAGAGACCATCATGCAGTGCACTTCTCCACATCTGGCATTAAATCTCCACCACAACCTAACAACATCCAAGCTTACCTCCGATGCAAAACTGCCGATTTCAAGCATAAGGAGACTTTATTACACCTCACTCAATGGTCAGCATTTCTAGTTGAAAGTAACCCTGAGGCATCATGGGAAGGTTTCTTGGACATTTTAGATGCAACAATTCGGGACTGCATACCAAGAAAGCAAAGCCGTCGACTAAAGTCCCCCTGCATCACCGATGAGTTGAAACGGCTCATTCGTCGCAAACATTTTCTCTATTCCAAGGTCATCCGGTTCCAGTGAGGCGTGGCAAGAGTTCAAACATGTACGCAATAAATGAAAAACGCTTCGAAATCGGCCTACTGGAAATATGTCAGTAAACTTTTCACTACACCCGACAGCAAGCAAAGTTTCTGGTGCTTTGTTCGAGAACAGAAAAAATCTCAGTGCTTGGCATCGTTCCAGAAAGATCAAACATTCCTCCATAAACATGCAGACATCTGCCAAGCTTTTAATGAACACTTCATCTCAAATCCATTCTCCACCAGCTTCGCCCCCAGAAACCCTACCCCTTTGCCAATACCCAATCCCAGAACTTCCTCCAGTTCGAATCAGTCTTGGATGGCTCCAGAAAACCCTGCTGACCCTAACTCAGAAGGCCCCCCGACCCAGATGGCATCTCACCGACATTACTTTGTGCTACAGCTTGCTCATTGGCTCTGCCCCTTCTACAAGTAATGAACTGGTCTCTCGCTAACCGTGCCTATCAACAGACTAGAAGCTTTCCCAGATTACTCCTGTGTTCAAGTCCGGGAAACGCTGCAATATTACAAATTATCATCCAGTGGCCCTAACATCCATCATTTGTAAAGTTTTGGAAAGGGCCGTGGTTGGTAACATCAATGAAAACATGTCATCCCTCTGTCTTAGCAACCCAAACCAGCTTGGCTTCACTTCGCGTAAATCCTGTGTCACGCAATTGACAAATGCCATTCACAACTGGGCAAGCATTCTGGATGCATCATATCCACCCCACATTGATGTAATCTTTTTGGATTTCAGCAAGGCGTTTGATGTAATACCTCATCATTACATCCTCCTCGATAAACTGGCTCGTCTGTGTAATATTCGTGGACAGACCTGGTTGAAGTCATTTCTTCTGAACAGGAAGCAGCGAGTTTTGTATAAGGGTTCATTTTCCGACTGGGCCCCTGTCACTTCCCTAGTTTCCCAGGGCAGCTAGTGTTCTTGGACCTCTACTCTTAAACATCTTCATCAATGATCCAACAACCTGGTCTCAAATTCCTTGCTGTTTCCCGATGATGCTGTCATCTATCAGCACATCAACTCACCCAGTGACGAGCACGCTTTTCAATCAGATCTGACCCAGCTGGAAAGATGGAGTCAGACAAATGCAATGAAACTGAACACTCGCAAAACCAGTTTTGTTTTACAAGTTTTACACATGACCCGCTCCAGGAAACGGGTACCACTTCCTCAGTATCTTCTCAATGTCTCTCCACTCAGTACCACTACCGCTTACAAATACCTGGAATCACCATAACTAACACTCTCACTTGGAATAACTCCATATATGCAGTAATATCCAAAGCCAACAGGACTTTATGATTCATCTGGCAAGTGACAGGAGGAACATCAACGTCAACCTTAGCTTCCCTCTACATGTCGCTAGTGTTGCCAGTTATCAAATACGGCCTCCCAGCATGGACCCTATATACCCATATAGCAATCTCCAAAATTGAGAAAATCCACAGACAGGTTAGCCGCATGTGCTTACGGCAGAGTAGAGGAGAAATGGAATACAAGGAGAGGCTTCATACTCTGGGATGGACATCGCTAGAAAGTAGGAGACAAAAGCACACCATTACATTTGTTACAAAATGCCACTTTGGTTTGGTGGAACTTGTTCTCTTACATGCAAGAACTGTAAATTTTCAGTGTGCCGTCATCTTCATTTCTGCTCCGTGGTCATTTATTCGCCATTTTACTTGCCATCTTTTTGTTTATTCTAATGTATTATAGTCAATTTAGAATGTTTTAATTTCCAATGCATCTAGCTTTAGTTCCAATTATCAGTTGTATAGTTAATGAGTTGAAAATTTAACAAAATGAACTATTGGGAACTTCTATCATTTGATTGGTGTTGAAGGGGGTTAGCATACAGAATAAAGCATGGTACAAAACATACTCATGGGGGTATAAATTTATTTTTTCAATTGCTCTTGACGCTAATTATATGTTTGTGTTTATTTTGTGTAGCATTTTGAGTTTGGATAGACAAGTCTCCAGACTACAGTGTTTCAGTATAGTTTTGTTTATCCTGGCCAGCTTTAAATGCTTTGTTTATTGTCAATCCCACCCACCAATCCATTCCCTCCCCTCTTGCCTTCCTCCCCCTTTGTTATTTTATTTCTATGTTTTCCCAGTATTACTGTATTTGTTGTTTGTTGATGGCCAAATAAATAATAATAATAGTAACAAAAGTGACTTGTTTCATTTGAATTTGATGTCTCTCCAAGAAATGATCAATGGTTCTCAAACTAACTCTTGGGATATCTGCAAATAAGTCACAATTCTCAACAATCCTTGTCTGAATTTCCCTCAGACAGATGATGTTGTTTTCGAGAACCATATTCACTGTTGCCTCCTCCTGTTGTTCAGTGAAGAGCTGTCTTCGGCCACCAGAATGTGGTCAACTCTCGGATCAGTACATATTCAAATGAATGAAATACACATTATGGGAAAACTACAACAGAATTGTAAAGTAAAATGCATCAGCCTCATTCCAGTAATGTTGCGGTGAGGTAATTTCTCGACAATGCAATATGCATGTAGCGTGTTTACATATCTCCAGCTTACCGATTCTCAGTTTGAAATACCCGAATAATTGATGCTACAGACGACTTGGAGACATTGGGTTGCATCCGTTCTCCGGCTTGCCTCTGTGTGAGCCCATGATTTATGAGCTTCAGCTCGGCCACGTCGTTCTTGTTCCATTTTACATAATATTCTGTGACACGATCTTAGGTGGTTCTTTATATCCAATGCTCAATGAACAATTTCATTAGGCCATTTGCATAAGAACACGCCCTGTGAATGATTTCAGTAGACCAGTGGTTTCTTTCAATTTGAACACAGTATGCATTATGTGAGAGAACAATGCATTGATATGAAAACTGTGTGGTATTCACAGTGCCAACGTTTAATGATATGCAACAATTTGCTAGAGCAATGAAATCTGTTCAAATGTAACAACAGAAATACTTCAATTTCCGCACAAGGCACGCAGAGATGTGAATTACACTCAATACTGATTACCGTAAATTTTCTTGTACAAGCAGTTACAGCATTAAAGCGATTGAGGAAAAATGGTAATACACTCTAAAGACTTTTCCTAACTCCGAAAAGAACATATTGAAGGTTTCTAGTGCGTAAAAGCTGACTCGAAAGCTATCAATTTTGAGAAAATGTGTGGATTTTATGGCAAAATTATTACAAGCACATTTTGGGTTTGCCTATGGTACGCATTGGCTTGAACCCCCCCTGTACGCATAACGTACGCAAGGTCCCCAACTCCCCCTCCTCCATGCATACGTACATTATGGACAGCCCCTATTAACTACATGTACTGTATTTACTGTCTCTGATGTAGACAGGTATGAGAATTTTCAGGGTTTTTTCAACTTCAGTTGTTTTTGTTTTGTTTACCACAGGACCATCACAAATACAAAGAGCTGGATTTGGTCTGAAGCATGAAGAACATGGATGCAACCCAAAGCCTTTTTTAAAAGCTTGGATTACTTTCTGTTTCAGACTAAATCCAGCACTTTGTATTTGTAATGGTCCTGTGGAAAAAAACCCCTGAAATTGAAAAAAAAAGAACATTTTCGTGCCTGTTAAGGGAAAACAGTTAATTAAGACAGTTTCAAACTGTAACGGCACTAAGCCCATCAAAACCCAAAGGTACGTTTGATTGGAATCTGTTTAAATTGGTACTGGACAATCAAACTGAACAGACAGTTTTTAGCATACTCACCAGCATTAGGGTATAATTCTTAATTAATCACACTAAGGTAAAGGGGTCAAGGGAATAAGGGCCAGCTTTAAAGTTATTTTAAAACTCCCTACATGATGGGCCCTTGATTAGTAGAAACTGGCAAACTGTCTTGGATATTTAGGAATGAGATTTTTTTTAAATACATACAGAATGAAATATTAGTAACCATAGAATGGCTATTCAAGGTGCTCAGTCAAGCGTAACTACATAAACCAAAGCTCTACAAGATAGATCCGGTGATTGCTTCGGGGAGAGGAGAATGGAGATTACCGGTAACTACCGGTACTAACGCAGACAAACAATATAAATATATAGTTTGTAAATGAAGGCTATTCAGCTGAATTATATTCACGTACCTTTGTCCATTTGATGCAGCCGTTCCCCGATTTTTGTTATTTCTTGCTCTGCAAGAGGTGTCTGGTAAATGTTAGAATTAACCAGGCTGGAGTGTCCCAAATGTTTGTAAAACAAATGTCGTTCCCCCTCTGGTATATCCATTGACGCATAGAGTGTACTTGCACGATGTCTCATTTTAGTTGCAGTCAACTGTCCTGGAGCCTCCAGTTGGTCCAACAAGGAGCAAATATTCTGTATGGCATACCAGCCATTTATGTGACTGTCACTGTTTTGCGTGCAAGGGAAGACATAGGGATTGTCTTCTTTGACAGTGGCTACTTTTCTTGATTTCTGGTCTGTCAGTACCTTCATTGCTCTGATGCTGTCTTTGGGTATTATTACAGGTACAAGGTGATTATTACCTTTACCCGACTGGAAAGTTAGTTTGTTATCAACAAAAACCCTCCTCTCTGCTTCACTGAGTGTCTCTTGATATTCTGTGTTGAGCCAAGCATCATTTACCGCATCTTCCCACTCTGTCAGTAGCAGTCTTGCAGGCTCACCTCCCCTTCTTCCGTTAAACAAGGTTATCCTACTTGCCGTCAAATTCCGCAGTTTAACATATTCCTGAACTGAGGAAATTCTGCTGCTGGTCAATTTCTCCATCTCTTGAATGGTGAAGTCCCTCAGCTTTTTCACATCATTCTCCAGGGGTAGGCTGTCTGGCTTCCTGAGCTTTGTTTGTCGATTTCTGTTCAAGACGTATGTAGCATCTCCAAATACGAAATCATGATTCAAGTTTAAGACTTCAATGAATTTCTGGACCTCTGATGCTTTATTATCTTCTCCTTGAATCAGGTAGGTGCCTTGCAGGATCTTTGCCATGTTCTTCAGGAGATAGAACATTGCACACTTTAGCCCTGCTTTGATTGTGTCTTGACTTTTCGCGGTAAAAATACTGATGGCCTCTTGCAGTGATGGAAAATTTACCCTGTTGATCATATCAGCAGCTGATTTTGTGTCGGAGTTGCTGTAGTCAGTTGATTGGAAGACCAAGTAAAGTCCTCCAAGACGTCTCATGTCCGCCATCACAGACTTTTTGACTTCCATTTCTTTATCCTTTTTCCTTTCTAGTTTCTCGTACAGCCGTTGACCTACAAGAACGATTGCAGAATCACGCTGGCAAATTTCTCCGACAGCGTCACCATGAAATCTCGACAGAATGTTCAGCTTGAAATCCTCAGTTACTGCAAAAGAATATGGCCTGAGGATAGTAGTTGGCAGTGCTGTTGGAGAAATGGCTGACTCCTTGGAACAGTGCATTTTGTGGCTCCAAAAATAGTGCCTACTGAAGAAGCCATTACAGTTGTCACACACCACTATGTCCGTCTTATTTTTTTGGGACCTTTGAATTATCAACTCCTGTCGGCAATCAACTGTTTTCATTAATTGTTCTCTATTGAATTTGAATATTCCTTGTAATCTCATCTTCTTGATGGCCCTGTCTCTCTCTCTCTGAGGAAACCTCTTTAGTCGTTTGACGTCATCTTCCTCTTTATGGCAGCACAATATATGGCGATTCAGTCTGGATTGAAAAATCCCACAGAAAACACATGGTCTCTTTGGTTTTCTCTTTTTTCCTGAAAGTGCAACAAACAATATGAATGAATTACAATTTTTCAGAAATGCTTCCGCCAGTGAAAAGAAAAATTGGCAAAAACACAGTGCACATGAAACAACACTGCTCTACATATATATATTAGGGATAGCATTTACATTTTTTTTATTTTTAAAGATTTTTAGGAACCGAGTAACCTTTCCATGACAACACCGGGTGCCCAGGTACCCAAAGTTTTCTTAGCACTTTTTAAATAGCAGTTCCGGCAGCAGATCCAGACCATATTCTGGAAAGAGAGGCCTTTTTTCCAACACATGAAACAACATATTACTTTAGAACACACCTCTTGCTTGTTCTTTGTTCCGATTGGCTAAAACGCTGTCACGTGAGTCACTAACTTGGGCTTTAGCCCGAGAGGACGTCAAACAGTGCTATGATCCCTGGACAACGTCAAAATGGATCGATAGTGCAAGTGCGCCCTCTAGCGGTTGCCATTATCATTTACCCAGCTGGCTCAACATGGCGACGGACGTATCGGAAAATAATGAAACGAATTACCCTCGATTTACCCTTCTAACTGAGGAAGAAATTGAAGAGATAATTCTTGGCAAGGACTCGCAAAGGACAAAACAGGTGATTAACTACTCTGTGAACGTTCTGAAGTCGTACTGTGAAACGGTAGACACAACAATCAGCTTTTTTGGAGTGAGGTGTGTTCTAAAACACAAATGGACTGCCATAATTCGGTCAATAATGCACGTCTATGCACCCCTCCGGCCTGTGACTGACCAGAAGAGGGTCCTATTTCCCTTGGCCTTGGGAAATAGGACCCTCTTCTGGTCACTCACAGTCCCTCGGGGTTGCATAGACATGCACTATTGACCTCATTGCCAGTTCATAAGTGTACACTAATGTTGGTTTTGGGAATGGCAAAATTAAATCATGGATGAATTTCGGGACTGTTACTTTTCAGTGGCTGGTGTATTTTCAGCATTTTGTATTCATCATGCTGACATTTTGTGTGCACGTTGTTTCTATTTATTTAATTTACTTTCCTGGCTACCCGGTACCAAAAAAGGGAACCAGGTTTTATCATCGGCGGGTGGGTAACCGGCCCATCCCGCTACATATACCGCAATTACAAAAATGTGTACAGTGTATTTGTACTATTTGTTACAGTGTTCCATATTTCTTTTGTAGGATGGTCAATTGGTCAGAGTGTTGAGTTCAATGCGATATTGCCAGGTTGAGTTCAATGTGATATTGAATTTTGTGATATGGTATGGTATATGTTATTATAGGGAATGTAGATCCAAATGAATTTATTTAATACATCTGACATAATGAATTTCACAACAATAAAAAGACAGTTTCCACTTAAATCAATTTTTATATTGCAATTTAAGCACATTTTCACATTTTCATGGGGCAAATGAGACATGAAAGCTTCATGGTGAAAGTACCGGTAACAAGATCAATAATATATTTTGCAGGAGCACCATGAGGTAATGTCTTTCTGGAGTTGTGTGGAAGGAAAGAAATTGGGCTGATTCTCATCAGCGGTTGGGTCAAATTTGCATCCCCGGGTCTTTTTTTTAATATTTAGTAAACAAATTATAAAACCTATGGATGCCAATTCTGCCTGTAGAAATGTCAATTTTATACTTTATAATGTTATCCCAATGTTCAAAAACAGTGAGGAATGAATGATGATGGTGATGCTGGCAGTGCTTTCCCTGCCTATTCAATTTTGAGGCAACCCGCTTCATGATTTTTTGAGACCACCTCTGGTTTTTTCCAACCACTATCACCGCCTCACATGAAAAAAAAGTGGAATAAACACTAGAGGTTCTACATGTAGGTCTGTTTGAAACATAACATAGGGCTTTTTCACAGTTCAAAAAGCAATTTAGCATGTTTCATCGGAGAGGTATGGCAAAAAATATTTGAAAAATCAAAAAAAAAATCAGGCCTTCATGACTTCACGACAATGACGTTGTTAATTTTTCCAGGTAAAATGCATCTATTTCCAAAATGTACACAAACTATTGCCTGACAAACCTAATACAACAAGAATTCTGTATTTATCGAAGTACATTATCGAGATATGGTGAAGACCTCAAAAAAATATAAAATTACCGGTATGTATAAAATCGTACAATGATATCACCTCCATGTTTATCTGTAACACTTGGTCTAATCAAATAACAGGTTTCATCCCGATCGGACCGACCACTCTATAGATACAGGGCTTTAAAATATGTGGATTTGTGGTAATGTCACATGACCCATGATGTCATCAAACCAATACTTAGCAGTGCACATTATTTTATTGTAGCCTTAGTCTGTACCAAGCATGAAGGCACTCGAATCAATACAAGTGTCAAATTACATGTGCATAATTAAATTTTACATTTTCGAAAAATCATTAAAAAATCAACCAATGACGTCATCGTGACGTCATTTCAGATTCTGTGTAATTGGACTATCATCTACCTACCCACTGAGTTTCATGACAATCAAACATGCCCTCATGTGTGTTTTTAAAAAAATCGCCTTTTGGTAACGTCATCATCACGTCACACAATTTAATTTTGCATTTATCTGCAAAAAGAATTTTGAAATTATCATGTTGCGTTAGTGAGATACGGTGAAAGCCATTAAAAATTCAAAATTCCATGGTGTTCAGTCATGCATGGCAGGAGGAATACCATCAAGATATCATTAGAAAGAATACTGCTTCTACCTTTCGGAGATCCTTCTACATTATAATCATATCTCATGGTTTGGGTATAATAACCCCTTTCCTCAGGGTTTAGTCTTTTCTGGGACACCCTGTAGTCTATTGTTGATTTAGGTCCTAGTATTCTTTTATGCCAAAAATGCTTCAGTTCAGGATCATTCCACCTCAGTTCACCAAATGAGTTAAAACCTCACCCCATCAGATTTATATAAA
The DNA here is from genome assembly GCF_054643075.1 of Acanthaster planci. Taxonomy (NCBI): domain Eukaryota; kingdom Metazoa; phylum Echinodermata; class Asteroidea; order Valvatida; family Acanthasteridae; genus Acanthaster; species Acanthaster planci. The sequence continues at coordinate 127,933 of NW_028257635.1, read as the reverse complement.
ATTTGGTATATAGGTAAGTCATGGCCAAAAAACCAGAAATTCAAATTTCATCTTCATCAGACCAACAGTTTTTGAGATTCACAATTCCGATTGTTCACTTTTTGCAAAAGAGGGCATGGCTACCAAATTTCAAGTTTCTCTAATTTAGCTACCTCTGGTCCGAGTAAAAAAAAGAAGGTATTTCTGAAAAGGGCAGATCACAGGAAATCTAAATCTGGCAATTTTTTTCTGCTTCGATTTACTTTTGAGTTGGATAACCTTTTGACCTATATTTTGACCATAAATTGCCACTGTGGAACACGAGCAACCTCATTGACACCATTATGAAAAATGTACGCATGTGTGCCAACTAAATCATCTGCAAAACTGGATGGGTTTTCTACTATAATCATGTTCATGCAAATCCTGTTTCATGCAATGTTGAGTTGGCATATACAGGGTGTCTGTGGGTCCTTAAAAAGTCTTAAATTCAATTTTCTGAATGTAAGGCCTTGATAAGCATTAAAAAGGCTTAAATTTGGTTTTCAAAAGTCTTAAAAAAATCCTTTAGCAAATCATTTCCTCACCACACTCATATCCTCAATAAAATGATATCGTGATGTGAAAAGATTTTGTAATTGGGTCGTGAATTTTCCTGTAGGCCTATACTGTAACGTAAGCCTAGGCCTACCGCCATGTTACGCTGAGCTAAGTTCCTCGGTCCACGAGTGCTACGCACTGTAGGTATCCCTTGTAGATTTGTATGTACACATACGTGAAGGAAACGAAGGGTCCGATTTTCACACGAGTCAGATTTTCATGTCACACCGTCTGCCTGAAACAGGCCCTAAGAGTTACAACTCAAATCCCTGTATAAAGAGTCAGAGAACCACACAAGATAATGCCGCCATGCGCGATCACTGATATGCACAATCATGCGATGCAGTTACGTAATCTATCCACATAAGGTGAATCGGCACAGAAATAGCGGATAGAGGGCACTACCTATACTAGGGCCGCTTAACATCGCCACATCACTGAGTCTGTGTGAAGATTGCGTGGCCACACAGATTGACTGTTCGTACTCAGATTCGATACGTATGAATCAAGCCAGGTAGACCTACATGTACATGTACATGTGTACCGCCTGACCGCATGGACGTACTTGCGTGCGTGTCGACTTACATGATAGTACTTTCCGGAGTTTTCTGCTGCAGTCAATCGAGTCACCGCTATGGGCAAGTGCAAATTTAATGAAAAATGACAGTAGGTCTGCCAACTGGTTGAAACCAGTAGTCGGAAACACTTATGAGGCCCGCTGCATGGTCTGCAAGAAAAACTTCAAACTAGGAACGATGGGGAAATTAGTGGTGGAGTCACATATGCGATGTAAAAAACATGTAACTGCAATAAGGGAGCAACGACAGACGGCACCAATCACTCAATATTGCTAAGCCATGTCAGTAGGCCCTCTGAAAGAAAAGAATGAACATTAAGAAAGTGTGACACCGGCATTCAACAGAACCAGCCAGCTCTTCTGCAGTAAACGACCTCAGGGGAATGCTTGGTTCATCACCCACTCTCAAGGCAGAAGTACAGTGGTGTTTATATACTGCCACAAAACACCAGTCCTATAATGCTAATGAAGGTATTGGAGAAGTATTTTGTGCAATGTTCCCTGACTCTGACATAGCAAGAAACTTCACATACGGTAAGGATAAAACATTGTATGTACTCCACTTTGGCTTAGCACAGCATTTCAAGCAAGAGCTGATAGCTCACATCAATAAAGCCAAGACATTTGTGATGATGTTTGATGAAAGTTTGAATCAATCACCAAAGACAAAGCAGCTGGACCTTCATGTTTGTTTCTGGAACAACAATCTAGTCCAGTCCAGGTACCTGGGGTCACAGTTTATGGGGCATTCCACAGCTGAAGACCTACTGAAACATATCAAAGTAAGTACATTGTTAACAGTAGTGCTAATGTTAGGCCTACTACTAGAACTAGAGGAAAATTTGGAGGTATAAAAAAATTAAATAATAAAGACTTGTGAATTTATATTTTGAGATAAATTGTAGAGCAGTTGTTGCGAAATTGAAGTTTTATAGGAAAGTAGAATAAACAAAATGAAATCAACCGATGAATTGGTACAGGCCTACATGATGTAGACCTAGCTCGAACATCTAGCGTTCCAGGACAGACATGGTGAGGGTCACCCTATAATACCAGGAATTACTAATACCAAAATGTAGATGTAGGCCCCATCAAAGGAATTTTGATACAAGTTTTTAAGTTCAGTCACATGTATGACTGGGATTCACCCGTATCTCTGCACCTTTTTCTTTTTTTGGGGGGGGGGGAGTGTGAGGGATTGTTTGGTTGCATGTGTGACATCTTGATTGACATCAAGACATGACTGTGTCTGAACCCAAAGCCTAGGGTGAGAATTAGGTATTAACACATTGCAAATACTATACAGGTGTACATGTTCATGCCAACATGGTCTTTATTGGGGATAGGGTTTTCTTTGCAGGGTTTTTGCCCATCCTGTGATCATTCATTTACGTCTTTATTAGGCCAAGTAAATTAAACTTTAGGTTTCCCGTCCAGATTTTTGTGGAAAAGGAGGAGGCGGGGCTTCTTATTTTTTATTTTATGTTTTTCTTTATTTTTCCAAAATGGCTGCTGTTTCAGATATCCGGCAATCTACATCACCTTCGCTCTTGAAGGACACACAGAAGTCATTTCTTGCACAGTTTTAAACAAAAAATCACAGGTATCTCAAATGTGGAGAATTTCCCGACTTTTGGTGGATTTTTTGCACTTTTTAGTAAAAATAAAAAATTAAAAATCCATGCGGTGCCAAAAAAAGGAAGTGCGCAGGGACGGGAAACCTAAATCTTTTTTTTTTACTTCACCTTATTTGATTGTGAATTGGCAAGAGTTCCATATGGGGATGCCACTAAATGTCTTTATAGTGACTTCAGAATTTAGTTACTTTATCGAGTGAGGAAGATGTAAGTTTTCTTAGCATACTCCAATCTCATAAGGTTTGTACACAGGTTGTCAAGTGACATCCCTGTATGAAATTCTTTCTTAATTAGCTACTACCAAGGTACAAACCCATTTTACAATTTTTTTTTTCATCCCCAGGACTGCGTGGACAAACTAGACATGCAGAACCTCCTGTCAGCTAGTCTCCACGGATGGACCCAAAGTGAATTGGAAGTTCTACAATCATCTCGAGCACGAGCAAGCAGATCAGTATGGTACTCGGCTAGTGTTGACGTAGGGAGCTGTGGCCTTCACACCGTTCATAATGCATTCAAGTCTGGTTTCTCTGTGTGGCATCTGGATAAACTTCTCAGGGCAATGCACCACCTCTTTCACAACGTGCCAGCAAGGAGAGAAGATTTCACTACTGTCACCAAGTCATCTTCTCTTTCCACTACCATTCTGTGGCCACAGGTGGATTGAAAACCTTCCTGTAGCACAGCGAGCTATAGATGTTTGGCCAGCACTTCTCAAGTATGTGGATGCTGTTAGGAGGAAAGTGCTCCCAAATCCTGGAACAGCATCATGAGACAATCGAAACAGCCCAGAAAGACCACTTCATCTTGGCAAAACTGCACTTCTTCATGGCTGTGTCAAGGACTTTCGACCCGTTTCTGACCAAGTACCAAACTGATGAACATCTGATGCCATTCCTTGGAAATGATTTGGCTGAACTGATGAAGGTAAGATATTAATGTCTGTAGCATCAAATTGTCCACGACCTAACCGATCTTAACCAATTCGGTGTGGATATATTTCCTATTCACAGTTAACTCGCCACGCAAGGCTTGGCAACATTTCTTTTCATGCAATGACTCATCATCCGCATCGATCTGGTTAAATATAATGTACTTTTATTTAGGAAAGATTTCCATATGCCATTTTCACTTATTTTCCTCGAAAGTGACTTACAACTCCTTAGAAAGTAATTACATGCCATCACAGTCAATTTGAGCAGTGAGAAAATTTAAGCATTTTCGTAAACACACAGAATTTTTCAGACCAGTCTCATAGGGTTTGTACGCAGGGTGCTGAGTGAAAGTAGCATGTAAATCTTTCCCAGTGGACACTAATATTAATGCAGTAAGAAGGTTTGCATATTATTTTCAGACTCTTTTGAGACGGTTTTTCAAGAAGGAGCTGCTGAAGAACATCTCTAGCCTGCAGCTGACCAAACTAGATGTTGCAGACGAGAAGAAGTGGGTTCGTCCAAATGATGCTGACATAGGCTTGGGAGTTGAAACTGTCATCAAGGTAGTACAATAAATTTCAAAATCCTTTTACCCAAAGAATGGTTGAATCGTGCATTTATTTTTACTGATTTCATTCATTATTGATCTTGGACATTCTTTTTAGGAACTCTAGTGCAAACCAAACAGTGTAAGCGAGCTGTCTATCCTGGTGTTTAGGAAGAATTGCATAAAGGGTATTTGTAACATAGTCAAGAAAGTGCAGGAGAAGAGCCCCCTGAAGTATTCCTATGTCAGACGGATGGCATGCTTGAACCCCAATGGTACAGTACGTTGCATTTGAAAGTTAACACTGCGAAAAGGAATGGGAAAAAAAGCAAAAGGAATTCGCATTCGCATTCTGCATTTTGACCACAACTTTTCCCCCCTTGCAAATTCACAGTGAATGGGATGCGAAAGGGGCGAACGACGTGCGAAAACAGTGCGAAAATCGTACAAAAACAATGCAAATCTTTTGTGAAAACGGCATGAAACATTTGCGAAAACATTGAGAGAAAAAAAAGTGTGCAAAAACAGTGTGAAAATTTTGCAAAAGCGGTGCGAAAGGTTCCGAAAATCACGCGGAAACTTGCAAAAACGAGAAGCATTGTGCAGCGAAAATGCTCAACACCTGCAACACGCGTACGACTATTATGCAGTGAAGAGTCCACTATGCAGGCTGCGCTTTGCTTGTGGCCAGTTGGGACCAACTCTCCACGTGGTGTGCTGCTGTGGTCTAGTAGCGATTTCCTCGGCCGAGCCGTCGGGTCCATGCAGCGTGATCGCGGGGATGTGCTCACCACGGCGAGCCGCGCCCGCATGACCCAGTTGTTTTCTTGGATTACCATAAATAAACACTGGTCAATGTTGGAGAATAAATTTCTAAAAAGTTGTCTGGATGTTGAGTGATTAAACGGGAGTCCCTAATTCATGAAGTCACGAAGCACCTGAAATGTGTGTATTACAACAAACTTAACTTGCTCTGCTGTGGCGACATGGGTTATTTGCCCACTTGTTATTCTCGTGGTGTAGTTTGACACACAAAAAAATTAACAATGAAATACTACATGCAGTACAGGTTTCTTTCGATCGACAAATAAAATCAACTGCTTTAATTGTACGTGTATCTTCATGTAGCAAATCTCGTCTTTTCGGCGATTGTGTTCAGAGTGACTTATCGGGTCTGTTTTCACTTGGGTTTCTGAAGACATGTTACTTTCTGTGGTCACATGGTAATTGGAAAAAGTCAGCGATTAGACTGTCCATGAATGGGCTTGCAGTAGCAGTCGGGATGTCACGGTAGGTGTAGATGCAGTTTTTTGCTTTGCAATGCGGTGTGGCATCATGCACGAGGTCTCGTGGCGGTTTTTGAAGAGATTTGGTAATACTTTTTGATCGGCGGCACAAAAACGTTGAGATAACCGGATACAAGGCATATATTCTCAAATCACGGTACATACATCTGCCAATACATGTAAACGTAATTCATATACATGGCAACATGTGGATACATGTACATGTGCTCACAAGCGGTGCACATGTTGGGCATCCATCCAAGTGGGTTAAATGCTTATAAGACATGTTAGAGAGCGCTACATAACGGCAATCTACTGTAATTCAGCTGTTCGGCTTTCAGTGCTTGTATCCAACCTCCACCACAGCCAGCTTTGATTTCACCTGTTGCACTGCATTTTGCTCAAAACCGAGAAACATACTACGTTGAAATTTTAATGCTGTCTTCCTCAAGTAATCTGAATATTCCTGAGAATTGAAGAACTTTTCTCTCAGACTGATTTTCCTCCACTTTCCATATTCAGAGATGCGCATGTTTGAAACCACAGAGAACAAAAACTTCCTGACGTCTACAGGTACATGCACAAATACTACTAAATGAAGAAAGCTTGCAAAATTATTTCCCCAGTACCAGAGAAAATCTGTGAAAACATTTTCCCACTTAAGAGAAAAAGTGTGAGAATCTTTTCTCACTTGTGGGAAAAAGCGTGAAAATCTTTTCCCACTTGGGGGAAAATCTGTGAAAATATTTTCCCACTTGTGTGAAAAGGTGTGAAAATATTTTCCCACTTTTGGCACACTTTTCCACAATTTGTGTAATGAAAAGGAATTCCCTGGGAAGAGAAAAAATGTGACAAATTTTTCCCATTTTGGTGTTAACTTTCAAACGCAATGTACTGTATGTACAAGGAGCCACTTGTGCACCAAAAGGATGAAATACCTTGTACATAGATTTCTTCAGGACAAACAGTTGGCAGGAGGGGTTTCAGCCGGTAAGAACAAGCCCAGTTAATATATTGAAATAAAAAGGGATACAGGACTCTTTAAATAGAGATGTACATGTAATAATTGATGATTTAAATACATTCAATCCATTTTATTAAAGGGGACGTGGTACTCCAAAAATTCGAGAAGATGCTCTCACTTGAGAGTAGGACTGAGCACTTCCAGTCATTCCAGCCCCCAAAGAAGAGACTGGATGAGTTCCTGCATGAAGTTGTCAGTCAACCGCACCCTGAGCTGTGGGCATTATGTGTGAAGCTCCTCCTTCTGTCTAATGGACAAGCAACTCTTGAGTGTGGCTTCTCCATCAATAAGTGGAGACATGTAACACGCAAGAAGAGACTGTTGAAGTCCAGAGATTAGTACGTGATCAAGTCACACAATGTGGTGGGGTTCTGAAAGTCCCTCTGAGTAAGAACTCCTTGCTGCGGCTTCAGCCCGATCAAAATACTGGGTCATCTGGACAATGAGAGGAAGAAGAAAGAGGATGCTGTGCAAGCGCAGAAAAGGAAAGCTGCTGAGGAAGACTTCCAGGAAATGAAGAAGAAAAATTCTTATTGATGTGTGTACCAGCCTCCAAAGTGATGAAGATAAGTCGTTGAACAGGTGGAGGGCAAATCCGCAACTGCATGTCAAAAATCAATAATAAATCACATGATGAGGTCATCATGACGTCATTACAATGGTGATATCTTTGTATTGGGGTAGTTGCCTGGTGTCACTTTTGTGAAGATCGACACTTCATAAATGACCAAAATTAAGGCTTTTAATCTGTGTACAAAGTCAATGGGAAAATTAAATAATAATTCATCTGATGACGTCATCATGACGGCATTTCAAATGTTGTGTAATTGGACTACTATCTACCTACACACCAAGTTTCTTGACTATCGAACCTTTCCTTATGTGTGTTTTGCAAAATTACCTTTTTAATGACGTCATCATGGCGTCACACAATTTTCCAAATTTCATGCATTTACATATTGGCCAACAAACCTAATACAAAAAGAATTTTGAATTTATCATATTTGGTTAGTGAGATATGGCAAAAGCCCTTAAAAGTTCAAAATTATGTATAAAATCACATGACGGCATCATGATGACGTCACACCAATTTTTATCTATAACACATCCCTGGCTAACAACATATCAAGTTTCAACCCAATTGGACAAACCGTTTTGTAGATATACGGCTTTGAAATATGCAACTTGGTGATGATGTCATCATGACATCACGCTTCACAACACATCTTTGCTGTAAGGACTATCACTATGCCAACTTTGAATGATGTCCGGCAAAGATTTATGGCAAAAGTGCCGCAAAGGACAACCATGACAAAGAAGAAGACCCCCCAAAAAAATTATAACAAAAGCAAAAGCTTTTCACAAAATTTTGCAAAAAACCCCCAAAAATTCAAAGGTAAAACTTTTAAAATACCCTGTTGAAAATTGAGGTACTGTTTTAAACAACAGAAAAATAAGTTTCCGATTCTGATGAATTAATTGTTGAAGAATCATACCTAACTAATAATATACCTATGGTTCACGGCTGTTCACAATGCCCCATTTGATGACAAAATGTTTTGCACGTGTGCGAGATTTATCAAGGGGTCACTGCTTGATGATTAATACAAAAGTCATGACCCAGTTGCAAAGTGTTGCAGCTGTGGCATAAAAAACAACAGGAAAATAACAATTTGAATTCAACATTACTGATCCCATTCGAGCGATTACAATTCATGCATACTTCTTTGGTTAGATTATAAAGAACAGGTTGTAAGCGGCTCCCTTTCCTTGAGAAATTTGGGTCAAATCACAACCCGCAAATCTCATGCGCTGGGCGGAAAAGTCATTTTACATGACTTTAAAAGTGTCTATTTTGACCGATTGTGAATTTTGTTAAAGGTAGAAATGTCACTGGCATATAAAATGAATTTGGATCTATGTACTGATACTATATGGACTATATGTTTTCAAGCTTTGAAAAAAAAATGACAAAAAGACAAAGTTTCTGGAAAGTACTGCTTTGAGGAGGTTGTATTTTCATCTCTTGAAAAAGTGGCACATTTCCTTGTAATGGTTTTACTAGGTGGTCATGTTTTCAGCCTTTGAAAAAAATGACAAAAAAGACAAAGTTTCTGGAAAGTACTGCTTTGAGGATGTTGTATTTTCATCTCTTGAAAAAGTGGTACATTTCCTTGTAATGGTTTTACTAGGTGGTCATGTTTTCAAACTTTGAAAAAAAATGACAAAAAGACAAAGTTTCTGGAAAGTACTGCTTTGAGGATGTCGTATTTTCATCTCTTGAAAAAGTGGCACATTTCCTTGTAATGGTTTTACTAGGTGGTCATGTTTTCAACCTTTCAAAAAAATGACAAAAAAGACAAAGTTTCTGGAAAGTACTGCTTTGGGAAGGTTGTATTTTCATCTCTTGAAAAAGTGGCACATTTCCTTGTAATGGTTTTACTAGGTGGTCATGTTTTCAGCCTTTGAAAAAAATGACGAAAAAGACAGTTTCTGGAAAGTACTGCTTTGAGGATGTTGTATTTTCATCTCTTGAAAAAGTGGCATATTTCCTTGTAATGGTTTTACTAGGTGGTCATGTTTTCAGCCTTTGAAAAAAATGACAAAAAAGACAAAGTTTCTGGAAAGTACTTTTTATTCCTTGCACCGGTGTTTGCTTTTTATTTGATTAGAAAGAGTGGAAATTTATTCTACTACTTTTATGAGTTCAACTATTCAATGAGAAACGAAAAGAAAACACAAGAGAAACGACAAGAAAAAAATAAGAGAAAAAGAAGTTCTCTCCAAATATTTGCCTGTGCGTGTATTTCTATGTGTACTCTATTTTAGTGGTTTCTAAATTTTAATTGAAATTGTTTGGAAAATAAACTTTGGGAAGGGAAATATCTTACACTATGGGAGGGAAAATGAACAAGTTGGGAGATAAAATATGAGAGTGGTTTGGGGGGGATATAAGTTTGGTAGATGGGAAAATATATAACAGAAAAAAAAACCCAATAGCTTCCAAAAATAGCGAAAGTTACATGCAGCAGCGGCACGAAAAAGCCACACTTTTAGACCCTTTTTTTACAGCATGAATTCATTTGTCCGTCATTGCCCGCACTCACTGAACAGTTGACAAAGCCCAGTGCACGAGTACAGCTTCCCATTCACTCACCGCATATTACACGCTGAGGTCTTGACCGTCAATCGCTCCGCATAACAACACGGCAGCATAGCAACGCACTGGGCCAAGGCCCGGAACAAACGAGCCCTTATGTAACACACACAATGGGGGCTCTATACAGAGCGGGCGGCGTGGCCGCAAAACCGAAGGGTCAATGGAAGTTGCTTGTGAGGGCTAGACTCGCCACGGGACACCCATTTTATGGGGTTTAGACTTTCAGAAAAAAAAATATGAATTTTTGAAGATTTTTGAAAAACGAAAATATGAAAAAACCGCCGGGCAGCGCAAGTAACGGTTAAAAAAAGCACCCGGCAGCAAGTGGTTAACATTGAAATAAGCACATGAAATCATTTTGCAGCTTTTAAAATGTGTTCCTTTTCTATTCAAGTGGACCTTACTTAGCCATTAAGTCATGGATTGCCCCAATTTTCACACCAGAGCTTCTTCATAACCATACGTATATTATTAGTTAGGTATGATTCTCCAACCAATTCTTCAGCATAAATTATGAGGACTTTTTTTTTTAAATTCCACTTGTGCTGTGTTTAGTTACGGTTTGATATGATTTAACCACTTCCTGCCAGGGACTCCCGAATCAGAGACGTATGGTTTAAATGCGTGGCCGGGGTCTCTGAACTAGAACGAAGGAAAAAGGGCCCTGTAACAAAAGACCGTACTCCGAACAAAAGACCAGGCTGCTGGGCATTACCGACATTTTTCACTCTCAAAAGTGGTGATAATCCAGCCTTGTTTTGAAACCATATACCAGGGTTTGGGGCATTGAGAGCGAGCGGATTACCACCGGATTACAAGGCTGCAGGCCTGGCTGAAATACTCGGACGTCAATGAAGGTCACCTGTCAGCTTAGAGTAATGCCTAAAGATTACTTTGTGCGGCTACAGACGACCATTAAATGAAATGATGAATTTTTTGAAGGATTTTGAAAACAAAAAAAATTATAGTCATGCCAGCTCAGCATCATCAACATTGAAAAATGCCCTGGCATGAAGTGGTTAAACCTCCAACGAATGTTGGCACCCGAATCTGTTGTATAGGCCCCCTAATGATTGACACAACACATGCATGCTTAGGGAAAGGGGCCGTCCATAAAGAACTATACGTATGCATGGAGGGGGGAAGGGAGTTGGGGACCTTGCATACGTTATGCGTACAAGGGAGGGTTCAAGCCAACGCGTACCATAGGCAAACCCAAAATGTGCTTGTAATAACTTTGCCATCATTGAAAATCCACACATTTTCTCAAAATTAATAGCAATCGAGCCAAATTTTTATGCATCAGAAACGTTTGACACCTTTCTCCCGAATCTAGGAAAGGTCTTCAGACTGTATAAATTAAACTGCAAATGACAAAACGGCCCCGTTGAGTCAACGGGCACATGCGCGCCAGTCTGGGGTCAATTATATTTAAAAAATAAATGATTTATTTTCAACAGAGAGGAGACTTCTCTAATTCAACTCTAATGACACCATTATCTAGAAGTTTCTAGAGTAACGATTTTTCAGCGCGTTCTGTTTTTGTGTATTTCCAAAACATCTTTTGTAGTCAGATGACAATATATATTTTTATTTGCTGTATATGATTTCCTTACCGTTTAACAGTTCTTGTGATGTAAAAATCAATGCGCTATCAGTGCGTCGCTGTGATCGATCATGGCCATTGGTGCTTGTTGTTTACCCAATGTATAACCAAAATGTTGTGAACTAGTTCTGTAAATACAATCACCCATAAAACATAATAAAATTATGTTTACAAATGTACATATTACATGCGCAATGCTTCGTTATGTTCTAACGTGCAATGTAACATGTACATGAACATAATGTAAGCACAGGCCTATTGTACATGTACAATACATATTTGTATACATACATATATTGTATGCGTATTGTATGTACCTGAATGCGTATGCGTACAAGGGGGGTTGGAGCCAATGCGTAAGCCGTGCGTAAAGGGGGGGTCTAAAAAGTCAGCATTTCATGCGTATGTACTTTATGGACGGCCCCAAACCCTCCTGTAAATTCCACATGCAATATTTTGCGGGCCCACAATCAGCGTGTGGTTAGCGCATACTTTTGTGAATTCCAGGCTATACTAAGTAAGCATACGCACAAAGACCACGCTATACAACTGCAAAGTACATGTACACGCTACGTAAACTTTAGCGTTCCTTTTGTGAATAAGGTCCCAGGGGTACATTCAGTGAAAATTTGGATGACGTCAGGGGCATTCGAACCCACAAATTACGTTGAGAAAACTCCAAAGTTGAGGGTTGTTTGACAGCCATGTCCAAAATTTGTAACTTATGCTACGTACACCAGGTGACCACCCCTGGCACCCCAAAGGCAAAGAGAGCGTTGATCATCAATAGCCGCACGCTCCCTCCGTGGCATAAACCACGTTGTCCGTTACATTAAGGCTGAGGGTTTCGCGTAATCAATGTGAGAGCAGCCTACCCTACGGCTGTTCATGGGTATGAACTCGGCACAACTTAAACTGACCGGAATGTACCTGTTAACCCAATAGGGCCTACAAGTATTTCTGCAGGCTGATACAGCCAACAACAGAGCTGCATAAAAGTAGGAAAAGCAGGACTTGTCGATAGATGGCCCAAAAGACGGAGTCTGAATCCGACTGGTGTGATGGGATGGAATCAGTCAAGCAAATCGGTCGCCCAAGAAGAACATGTGGACACCACACCAGGTCAATCTGTCTTCTACTCCTTCCAATCAAGGCGTACAATCACAGTCCTAGTGTTGATTGTCAATAGCCGCGCCCCCTCCGTGGCATCAACCACGTTATCTAAGCTGAGGGTTTCGCATGATCCGTGCAGAGAACAATTGTTTCAGGGATGATGGCCCAAGAAATAGGAAAAATGCGTCAAGCTGGACGGTGCCAGGTTTCCCTTGGCAGTCCACAGGTCAAAAACAGACTGAACAGGGCCTATCAGCTCACAGCACTTCCAGCCCTAACTGGCAGCCTCTGTAGACTGGGTGAATCATCGTCTTCGGCCGAATCACCCGTGCAATACCAAAAGACGGGGCAGGCTCAGCTTGCTCTTGTGGAGATTCAGGGGCACGGCTAACTATGTGCGGTATATCTTGCTGTCTGCGGGCCACCAAACCATGACCAACGGTCAATGCGTGGGGGTCAGTTGCTGCAAGAGACTCCAGTGCATGCCACACAGAATCCAGTACATTAGTACACGTACATTGTGTATGTACACAACTCCACACACAGACACGGCATCCATGTTTTGCTGCTTAAGTGTCCAGTCCACTAATTCAAGCCCCATTGAAAACAGTGTAAAACCAGCACCGTTCAGGGCCCAATAGCATGCACGTCAACATCCCTGAGATTTCTGAAACACAAATGAAATTCTTGTCTGGTCACTTATCTTTCAATTTCTTTTCAATTTTTTGTGGGCTAACCAATTATATTTTTAATTATTCCCACAAAACAAAATCACCCCCCAAAAAGTGATTTTTCCGAAGTCTGATTGCAGCCATTTTTCAAGTGGCAACCCTCAACTTTCTCGGGCACTTAGGACCATTTTTCAACCGTAGTTTTTAGCCATTCTGCCCAAAGACCCAGGGAGTTGATCCTGGCAATGATTTACACAATCTCACCATTTTGGGGGTCAAACAATCTCCTTTTTCAAAAGATACGTAGAAGGGGTCACTTTTAATGCTAATGAGCTGGTCAAAAATTCTCACTTGAATTAGTGGTCTGTACCCTTAAGAAGCATGTGCACAACACATGGCATTTGTTGTTGATTGCTTTACACTTATGTCCTGGCCCGCTGCACACAGTCCTGCACATGAGTGAGAATACACGACACACCCCTTTCTGCCATTACTTTTACTACCACTACCCCCAAGAAACCAATATGTATACCATAGTATTTCAGAGGGAGTAACATAAATTTGTGTACTTCTTGATTGCCTGTACTAGACTTTACCAAGTCTTGCATGAATCTTATTTTGTAAATTTTACCACCAAAAGTGTTTTAAACCAAAAAATCCGGAAAACCAACACTGGATATTTGAACAATCAGGAAAAATCCGGAGGAATCTCACCCCTGATTGTGACTTTGACATTTGACCTGTCGGGCCTGAAAACAATAGGCTTCTTGTGACTTCCAAGAGAAAGTACACAAACCAAATTTGAAGTTCACACGTTAAATATTTCTAGAGTTATTGCACTGACAAGAATTTGGGACACACACACACACGGAAGGACAAGGCGGAAACAGTATGCCCCTCTGACTTTGTCGGTGGGGCACAAAAATGTCCAAAATTATAAATTATGTCAAACTACATATAGGATAACCTTGGGGACTGAAGTAGTCCAATCAAAACATGCATTTACTTCCCAATGGAGACATTGCTTCCACCCTTGAGACTAATCCGAGGAACACTGAAATTAGACGCCATTAGTGGGGGCCTCCCAGTAAGACAACCAGACGCGAACGCGCTGTACACGTTCCATTCAAGGACGCATATCTTCGCCATGCTACATTGTGCCCCAGCTATTATAAATACATGTGCCATTAACAGCAGGAATACCCCCACCCTTAGTTAAATGTAAATAAGCTCCCAGGCACCTTCCTCAGTTTGCTGCATTGCAGAATAAATCAGCTGGTCAAAAAGCACACATGTACATGTAGCTCTGCAAACGTTTCAAAAATGCAAATCATAATGACGACACTCAAGATGGACCGATGTTAATTTAAAGTAATACAATGAGTTCTTCCGCCCGCCCCATCACGAACAGAGTTTTGGCCCGTTTCCCGTCTTGACTAGCATTATGCATTTGGTGTGCACGATCTGAACTTTCCATTATTTTTAGGGGTTATCGAACACAAATAATAGTGACTATTATTACGGTACCGACTGTGATTTATTTCAATATTCATCATAATTTTACACTAAATTACACAGGTTGAGGGTTTGAAACAGACCGGCGGCGCTTGCCGTAGGCGTAGCTCTGCAAAGTGGAATGCTGTACTACGGTATCCATCCGTACCAGCACTTCACCGAACGCCATTGCATTTTCTGCAGACTAAGAAAACGTGAAAAGGCACCAAAAACCCTCCCCAAAACAGGTTCAGAAAACACAAATGAGAAAGAAAATTAGCCCCGATGGATCATTGGCTTCCTAACATTCCCTCAGACCACTTACATTTTTCACAAGAGTCCATAATTTACCCCAGAAATTCAGAAATGCATGTATTTGAAGCGACTTGAAACTAACTTGTGTGCTGTTGCCAACCTGCCGACTTAACCAATGAAATTGATGGCAGGCGTGCACATTGCGGGGGTAAAATAGACTTGATTTCAAGTCGTTATATAGTCGTGCACTGCAGCGCATGGAGCCAGTAACCGCTGAAGCATGCAACGATTACTGACTTATCTCCAAGTCTAGGGATTAACACCAACCACAAATTCGCTAGGTGAGAATCAGCAGGTCGGCGACGGCACACATATATTTTTAATTTTTTTTTTTTAGCAAACTCGTGTGAAAAATGTAAGTGGTCTGAGGGAATGTTAGGAAGCCAATGATCCATCGGGGCCAATTTTCTTTCTCATTTGTGTTTTCTGAACCTGTTTTTTTTTGGGGGGGGGGCTTTTTTATATTTTGTTATTCTGTGGAAAATTCAACGGTGTTCGGTGGAGTGCTAGTACGGATGGGTAACGTAGTACAGTGCTCCACTTAGTAAAACTACCGTAGGCGCATCCTCAGTGGGGGTCTTTTTTAGATTTTTAGTGGATTTTTAGAACGGGCGCTGAAGTCAATTCTGCAGTTTAGAATGGGCACCAGAAATTCGTAATTTCTTGGCGACAATTCGTATTTACGTAATTCAACAAAAAATTCGTAATAATTACAAATAATTTGTAATGGTTGGCAGCTATAAAAGTGGTCAAATAATTTGTTACAATACGACACATTAACGGTTTCATCCACCGCACCGTAAAGCAGAGGATCATATTTTGGGAGAAAATAAGTGCTTTTTTAGGTTTCAATTTATATTTGTGTATTTATTTAAAATTTCCAAACAACATATGGAAATAACCAGTTAACATCTGCAAGATAGTGTCTGAACTGAATTTACTTAGGAAACAAAGTTTGGGGGAAATGGAGTGGAAATACTATATGAAAGAAAGTGAATAACATGATGATTCCTATTAACTGTCTTCAAAAATATCAACAGAACTACCGGTATAAAGCCTGAAGACACAATGGCTGAGCAGAGTCCTGTTACCAGGTTGCCTCCACTGCCTTGTGAGGAGTTATAATGCAGCAAACAGAAACGGGCCCTGTGTCCTTGAAATATTGCATATTGGTTCCTGATACTTATAATGTTAAACCTGGGATATTCAGCTTTCAAATGCTATTTATTTCATTTTTTTGCTCCTGTAAACCAGAGATATGGCCCGTTGAACATAAATACCGTAAGTTGACAGCTCTTTCGCTTGTCATGTCATTATTCGGCCTAACAATGTAAGAATGTTGAAAGTAGCACAAACAGACTTTTGATTATTTGTGTTAAATGGGCCATATTTCTGGTTTCACAGGAGCAAAAAAAAGGTGGAATAAATGGCTTTTGAAAGCTGAATCTCCCAGGTTTAGCATCACATAGGCACCAGGAACCAATATGCAATATTTCAAGGACACAGGGCCCATTTCTGCTTGCTGCATTTTTTGGGACAGACTGTATGTACATGGGGATGATCTGATATTCAGATGTTATGTGCCTTGCAACTGAGTCCTACCCCCACTCGTAGCAGAGTTGACAGAGCAACACCCAGGAATTGGGGGAACCCTGTAAGTGCTAATACGTACTCCCCGCAATCCCATCCAATCCCATCAACCGGTATTGAGACTGGCTGTTAATTCATATCAAACCATAGTGGACAATTACAAATTGACAGTGTAGTAAAAGTCCATCCTTCTGCTTGAAATGATATTTTGTTTCAAGAAATTTATTCCACGACCATACATTTGGAGCCTTCTACTGTTTGGGTCACCTCATACATGTGCATGTTTAATTTTCAGATTTACTCCTTATTTTCTCCTGCATTTCCCTTTCAGCTTGTTTAGTCAGTGGTAAAGCAAGCCTGTTGAATTGCTGGCCTACCAGTTGACTAAGGAAAAAAACCTGTAAAACTGCAGTTAACTTTTTGAGGTGAACCTGGCCAACTTAACACTGTGAAAATGGGCTTAAATTGCAGTTAAACCAAATCCAGGTAATTAAAAGGGAAAATTGTATTTTCACTGTGTTGAAACTCATTGCAACAAGACATGAAACAAGCACAAAAGAAATTTTACACAAGGTTGGGACTTACCATGTTTTCTGAGCTGGCTGGTGTTCCTTGACTGCCTCGAGAGCTTTGCCTGCACCGACTCCCTTGCCTGCTCTGACTCCCTCGCCTGCTTTGACTCCCTCGCCTGCTTTGACTTCCTCAGCTGCCGCGACCCTTTCGCCTGCTCCAACTCCCTCTCCTGCTCCGACTCACTCTCCTGCTCCGACTCACTCTCCTGCTGCGACTTCCTTGCCTGCTTTGACTCCCTCGCCTGCTTTGACTTCCTCAGCTGCCGCGACCCTTTCGCCTGCTCCAACTCCCTCTCCTGCTCCGACTCACTCTCCTGCTCCGACTCACTCTCCTGCTGCGACTTCCTTGCCTGCTTTGACTCCCTCGCCTGCTTTGACTTCCTCAGCTGCCGCGACCCTTTCGCCTGCTCCAACTCCCTCTCCTGCTCCGACTCACTCTCCTGCTCCGACTCACTCTCCTGCTGCGACTTCCTTGCCTGCTTTGACTCCCTCGCCTGCTTTGACTCCCTCGCCTGCTTTGACTCCCTCGCCTGCTTTGACTTCCTCAGCTGCTGTGGCCCCTTCGCCTGCTCCAACTCCCTCTCCTGCTCCAACTCCCTCTCCTGCTCCAACCCGCTTGCCTGCTCCGAATTGATGAATTCATGACCCCCTAAATTTTGAAAAAACGGAAGGGGGGACATCACGTTTTTTTATTCAAGAGCACCTACATTCTGAGAGGGGGAGGGGTTATATTTAATTTTGTTCATGCCCTTGCCCTCCAAATTCTGAAATCAGCTGTCTAGTGTATTTCTATTGAGGACGCACTGATATTTAAAAAAGGGGCAGTTAAATGTGTTTTAATACATCCATTTACAACCCCCAATATTTTTAAAAGGTTGAAAGTTTGAGACCAGTTGGAATTTTATGGATATTTCTATCTACGGACCTGTATTGCTTTGTCAGATCAAATGATTGCAAAACATGTTTACTACAGAGTCTGTAACATGAATAAAGTGGTATTCGTCATTTGAATGAAAGTTTCTGCCAAGATAGGTCGTGTATGGCAATTTGGCTTTACTGTATCATGGGTAAAAAAGCAAGTCTACATGTTAGTCAGGTTCAAAGAATCCTCCATCATGTGGGCTACTCTGATCGTCAAATTAGTGATAAGGCTGGTTGCAGCATGACCTCTGTTCACAATGCCACTTCAAGATTTCAAAGCAATTGCTCATATTCTGACCAAAAAGGCATGATTCTCCATGAAAAACTCCAAGAAGGTCTCACAATAGGAGTTCACCATAGGGTTCACAATAGCAAGATCCAAATCTTAAAGGTCTGGGCATGGCTGGGCTTTTGAAAGACTGGGCCAGGACTTTGCCACAGGACCTTGAATATCAAACAGGGGTCCTATGTATTTTTAGAACACACCTCTTGCTTTTTCTTTGTTCCGATTGGCTAAAACGCTGTCACGTGTGAGTCATTAACATGGGGTATCGCCCGAGATGACATAAAAAAGTGTTATGATCCCTGGACGACGTCAAAATGGATCGATAGTGCAAGCGCGCCCTCTAGCGGTTGCCATTATCATTTACCCAGCTGGCTCAACATGGCGACGGACGTATGGGAAAATGATGAAACGAATTACCCTCGATTTACCCTTCTAACTGAGGAAGAAATTGAAGAGATAATTCTTGGCAAGGACTCGCAAAGGACAAAACAGGTAATTAACTACTCTGTGAACGTTCTGAAGTCGTACTTCGAAACAGTAGACACAACAATCGGCTCTTTTGGAGTGAGATGTGTTGTAAAACACATAAGGACTGCCATAATTTGGTCAATAGTGCACATCTATGCACCCCTCGGGCCTGTGACTGACCAGAAGAGGGTCTTATTTCCCTCAGCCAATCCCTCTGGGTTGCATAGACGTGCGCTACTGACCTCATTGCCAGTCCATATGTGTATACTATTCACAGCCTTCTTAATTCTGAAAATAGGCACCCCATGGTTCTGATCCATGCAGGGCTCCTAAAATATTTTTCAAACGCGGCAAAATGTACCATACTTAGCAGGGTTGTAGTCGAGACCATCA
This sequence comes from Acanthaster planci, assembly GCF_054643075.1. Lineage (NCBI taxonomy): Eukaryota > Metazoa > Echinodermata > Asteroidea > Valvatida > Acanthasteridae > Acanthaster > Acanthaster planci. The sequence continues at coordinate 108,759 of NW_028257635.1, read as the reverse complement.
CAAGATCGGACACAAGACCAGTCACAAAACCAACACAAGACCGGTCAGAAGACCATTCACAAACAACAAGCACAACAATGAAAATGGAATGAAATTGTTGCAGTTCATTTGAATAGATTGTGACTTGACTTGAGCCTGCTGGTCTCGTGATGGTCTCGCTGGTCTTGTGTCGGTCTTGTATTGGTCTCGACTACAACACTGATACTTTGAGCTATCCACAACTCCTAAACCCCCCCCGGCCCCCCCCAAAAAAGGAGGAAGGCATTTTTTATATCCATTCATATCTCCATAAAATATAAAAAGTGGTCAAATGAATTTCTATTCATATCAACTTAAAATCAGAAAGGGGGATGCATAAATATCCATTCATGGCCCCTTTAGGCGGGCAGCATTTATAACTTGCAACGTGTAATGAACATACATGTACTATTGTTGAAATTGTAAAAATCAGTAGATGGCTTATTTTGAACAAATTATCAATTAAATTGCTTACGACTAATTATATCATTTTTTGTCCATGCCAACGTAAATATTAAGCCACTGTTTCTCTCAACTTTGATGGTACTCCACTCAATCAGGTCAAGACCACTAAATTTCTTGGAGTTTTCATAGATGAAAATTTTACTTGGAATCACCACATTGATATTTTATGTAGTAAAACTTCTAAACATGTTGGGATAAGGAATCGTCTGAAGAAATTTGTACCTGATAATACTCTTCAAACATTGTACAATTCTTTTATTCTTTAATATTTCAAATATGGTTTACTTTCATTTGGGGGATCTTCAACTGCACATGGTTTGAACAAACTGTTTATGTTATAGAAGAAGGCCGTTCAATGCAGGTTACCTTGATCATACCACTCCTTCATTTGTCAAATTTAATATTCTCAAACTGCATGATCTCTACTATCATCAACTGGGTATATTTATGTTCAAATATTTTCACAACATGCTCCCCCAAATTTTTAATCATCTTTTTCGTTTACTTCTACTGTTCAATCGTACGAAACATGTAGTTCATCGAAAGGTAACCTAATTTTGAAAAATAAAAGAACTTTATATTTTAAAAGTAGCCCATTTCAATGTGATGTCATATATTGGAACAAATTAGTGTTGGGTTAAAAGAGTGTACTACTGTGGCTTCATTTTCCAGAAAAATTGAAACAATCAACTATTGGTACGAATATTTAAGAGAGTGCTTTTTAATTTGTTCATCATTACTTAACTATGTTACCGGGTCTTACTTAGCTCCTGTTCTGTTCTGTTCTGTCCTGTCCTTGTCTGTGTGTAGTTGTTTCGTAATTTGTATATTTTCAGGGAACGGAACAAAAGCTCTGCTTAACCTTTTTTCTTTATGTTGGCATCATTTACATGTAATTATGATTGTAATTATAACGTCAAAGAATATTTTGTATGTCAATGTGAAAAAAAAATTGATTTGATTTGAACATTTTCTATCAGATGATTCGCCAAACCAGTGCTGCCAACATTGGGAAATCTGTTTAAGGGCACATTTTCAAGCATGAAGCCCTCACGGCGTGGTATCCAGGGCCCTTTTTAGATGTTCTGTGGTGCAATCTGAAGCATTTTCTGGCCACATTCTTCACACATATTCAGAACTAACAGTCATGATTATAAGTAATAAAGGTTGTTCTTCGCAAGATTCTATCAAACCTGCGTTGGAAATTTTGTCCATGGTCAACTAATCGGTGCAGCCATGACAATTTTTTTTACAAAAGCTATCTGGCATGTGTCTGGTGCTCTTTGTTTAAGGTTACATGTTTTTTTTTTCCAGACATTCAGTTAAAAGTTGTTTAAGAAGGCGTTCATTCTGCAGTCAGCCCGTTTGAGAAAGTTAGCATGCGCATCAGTGAGATAAGGACGACCCTCAAACCTATCTTAAGTTACAATGAGTTGCTATGGATGTGCTGAATGCATCTCATGTTTTGTGAAATCAATTCTAGGTTGAATTGTAACTTTAAGATGAGCTACCCTTCCTAAGACGAGTCTTAGCGCTTTGTGAAATCGACCCCTGATTCTCCTTGGCTCCCCTTTGCCTTGGCTCCACTTGGTCAGAGTAGTGGTCAATTCCAACCATTTCTGGATACGTAATATTGTCATTTTCAGTTGTTTTATCACAATGGGCATGAAACTTACCTGAAATGCCAACAGCTTCCAGTGCAGGACTGTCATCACTGCTGTCAATGTCTGATTCAATACAAAATATAAATGAAACAAATCAGTCATCTGAAAATAGCTAAACTGTTGTTTCACAACCAGCTTGCCACTTCATGAGTTTTTGCAGAAAATGTTTCATTTAGTAATATAAGCATGCACTTTACCTGACTCGTCAACACATTCTGTTGAAGGATAGTATGTGTTATCAGCGTCACCATCACTAATGTCGCTTTCATCTGAGTACATAAAAACACATGAAACTAGAGGCTTACATCTGTTTGAACAGAATTCAAGGCTTTTCCAAGTTTCAATATGATCAATTTCAAAACTTGACCTTTTTTTAAATTCATGTTACATGACATGACAATATTATGATATCACTCCCAGGCATGCACTTTCATAAGGTTTTTATATCTATATCCAGTTTGAACAAAAAAAGGGTATTATAGCCAAGGTGCAGTTTACTACTGTACCTGTATGTTCAAAGGAAAACACAATAGTTGTCCTCGAAGAGTATACACAGGCCTGGACCTTGGGGAAAAAAGGGGCAGGCCACTTTTGCCTTGTCCTCATCAAAATTCCACAGGGCACTAAGGCCAGCTCAAAGGGGCACAAGGCCAATCATTTTGAAACATTTAATTTACTTCTTTTTACATCCAGTGTAAAGTGCATACATGCCAATTTTTTGCGTCATGTTATGAGTATTCAGTTATTGTACACATGTCAGAAGACCCATTATCCCCCAAGAAACTTTTATCGTGCTTTGTCACATTCCCGGTATAAAGTACATTCCCTGTATAAAGTAAATGTATAATGTTCAAGTAATAAATTAAATTATACTAGAACATTTTCCCTTCTACAATAGACCGATACAGTAGTTCCTGCTTGGTCAATCACAGTCGTGACTCCGCGTGCTCAAAGTGCACCACCAGTGTGCGCGCCTATGTCTCCTGTCACTGGTCATCATTTTGGTGATTAACGTTTTGGTGATAAATTATGATCCAAGTGCACAGTTCTGTATCGATCTATAGCATCACAAAGCATTTGTGACACAGCATGCCAAAACAAGACAGAATTGGGCAAAAAGAGGTCAATATTTGAAACAGTAATAAAATATAGACCTTGCACTTTACAATGCTAATTTCATTTTTGAAATTAGATATTCCATGGCAAAGCTACGAAGATTTGAAATAGGACCGTCCAAAACATTTAAAAAGAGATAATCACATTTGAAGGTCTGTAAGCCAGGAGTGTGCACCTCTCGAAGAGTGTTCAAGAAGTACTTCGCTATAAGAATCTCATTTTTAAAAGTTCTACAGAACATTTTAAACATGTGTAGCATCATGAATTTCAAAAAATCTCAAAATCACAAAAACACTCACTTGTGGACATTTTGAGTTGATTTTCCTGATTTTGGCTGGGTGGGTGGGTGGGTGGTTGGGTAGGTAGGTAGGTAGGTAGGTTTTTTTAGCTATTTCACACACTGTAAAATATACCATGAAGCACAGGTCAACATTTCTAAGAATATTAGTAAACCTAAACTCCCTCCATTTCATGATTGAAAGGATGATTTAGATGCATACATTAAGCGTTTTGAAAGGTTTGCCAAGACTGTTGACTGGCATGAACAGCAATAGGCAACAATTCTTAGTATGTTACTGACTGGCAGAGCTTTAGAGCTGTACTCCTGATTACCTCCAGATAAGGCTAGTGACAATCAAAAGTAATGGTTAAAGAAAGCACTTCTTCACCGGCATGATTATACTGAGGAAGGGTTTTGCCTTAAATTTAGGACAGCTGAAAAGGAAGATGGGGAGACCTATAGTTAGTTTGCTAAAGGCATGGCTGGGTATGTCAATAGATAGACCGAGTTAGGCGAGGTGAAAGATTACAAAACCTTGAAAGATTTGGTAGTAACTGAGCAGATGGTGTTAATTTGTCTGAAAGACTCAGTAGTCTTCTTAAGGGAAAGAAAGCAAAAGAGTGTAGGAGAGATGACTACATATGCAAATCAGTATGCCTTAGCCCATCAGAGTACATTTGGTGGTGTTCTTGAAAGACAAAAGACAGGTTACCGAAAACTGCAGCTAGAAACAAAGAGTACCAACTCTAATGCACCTGTAGATCCTAGGACTACCATAGACGGTACACCAAGATGCTTCGTTTGTGGAGGAAAAGGACGCATTGCAAGATTCTGCAGAAATAGGTATAAATCGTCAGGTAGGCCTACATCTCATAAAGATAAAGCTACTGCAATAAAGGTTAGCGAGCAAAGTACATGTGTAGTGAATTCCTGAACAGCTTTAGCGCTGCAGTCCTGCCCTAGCTTTTTTTTTAGAGGTCGGTTAATCCCCCTTTTTGTTCAGACCTGCGGCTTTTATAATTGAATTCAATGGACAGGGTAGGGCTCTTCATTCCAGCAAAGTATTATAAAAGCTTAGTGCATGCAGAATGCACCACACACACACACTCCTTCGCTGTGCAGCCGAGCTTCTACAAGTCACTGGTCCACTACTTCATCTAGCAGCCATTTTCTTAGTTCAACTTGTGTCCAGATGCGGGGATAGGATCTGATTAGGCAGTGTTTTCTCCTTACGGTGACTGTTCCCGCGGAAGGACACATTTCCCTAGTATTCATTACTGTACATATTAAATCTTCACTATTTCGTCGAGTCAAGAAGCGGCCGGAGAAGACCGAGACTCAAGTTTTCCCTTTAGGGATAATTATTTCTATCTTTATTAAATTAGAGACCAAACCTCTAAAACTGGTGACCCTGACGTTTGAATACGTGTACGTTTATTCCCATTTCGTCCATATAAAAAGTTAATAACCGTGTTAATAGATAGATCTTTCTTTAATTCAGTATAACTAGTAATGATTCATTGCTTGTTTGCGGCAGATTCGCGTGGACATAACTTTAACAAGTATTCTATACCGACTGATTTTAAATTTCCAGTTGATTTTGTCACTTACCGCGGTGCTAAAATTTACAACCTTACTGGCCCAGTCATTCGTAAGCTTCATACTTACCCTCAAGAGGACCAGGTCATCATACAAATAGCCGCGGGAATAAATGACCTTACAACTTTTGTTTATGACGAAAACCGTGAGAATCGTGTACTCAAACCATCACATCATAGTGCCGAGAGTTTGTTTTCAGAGCTGCTTACTTTTAAGGAGGCAATTTTAACTGCACGGCCTGAAACCCACGTCGCGTTCGCAACCATTCCACCCATTTCGTTTGCAAAGTTTCAGTCAAGCAAGAAACTCTTAATTCCAATTCTTTCTGAAACTGAGCTTCAAACCTTTCAACGCAAAGCTGACGCAATCTTAGATGATATAAATAATCGAATAATTAAACACAATCTGGTCGAACAGCACAGAGATACTTTACGAACACTGTCTTGGCATAATTCTGTTCGGAAGACTGCAAAGAGAACTCGTCGTGGCAAAACCACAAGAGTTGTAAGAAATCATTTTGCTCATCTGTACGACGGTCTACATGGTGACTCGAAACTAAAACAGCGTTGGTTCATTGAAATGTGTAGATCCTTTGCTTATGACCGCCAACTTAGAAGTAATTCTTCAGTATAAAGAATTAGAGAAATCTTCCACAGTTTGTAAATACTTTGTATATATTATCCTGTTTGTTGGCATGATGGCCACACCACCCGAGGTAGTTGCACCCTTACCTGCGGTGAGTCTTAAATTGCCACCCTTTTGGCCTCATGACCCTACCATATGGTTTGCACAAGTAGAGGTGCAATTCCAAACTCGCCAAATTACAAGTCAAGCAACAAAATTTGCTTATATTGTGTCCTCACTTCAACCGCAGATTGCTCAAGAGGTTAGGGACCTGTTGACAACAGTTGATCAGTACGACAAATTGAAAATGGAACTAATTAAAAGAACATCAGAGTCAGAGCAAAAACGGCTCCATCAACTGTTAATCTCCGAGGAACTTGGTGATAGAAAGCCATCACAGCTTCTTCGCCGTATGAAGCAACTACTAGGAGAAAATACTCTTGAAGAAAGAATCTTAAGACAATTATTTCTCCAACGGTTGCCACAAAATGTGCAACTCATTTTGGCATCCTCTAGTGATACCGTGGACCTAAAGCAGTTGGCAATTATTGCCGATAAAATTTTGGAAGTTGCATCTCCGCCCACTGTAGTAACTTCTACAACAGTAAACGCAGTCTCTTCATCTAAATCACTAGCATAGATGAACTGCAAAGTCAGGTTAGTGAGTTAACGACTCTTGTTCATGAACTGGTCGTGAAAGGTACAAGTAAAGGCAAACGTGACTTTAGCCGGGGGCGTAGTAGAGAGCGCACTAAAAATAAGAGTATCGATGACCGCAGAAGTCCTTCCAAGTCCAAAAGCGTACCGCGTGCTGGTTCCGATTGCTGGTACCATTGGCGATTTGGGGACAAAGCAACCAAATGTGTCAAACCTTGTTCTTATTCTGAGACTAAATCTAAGGCCGAAAATCAGGAAAACTAGAAAGCCAGCAACTAGGGACGGCGAGTTCGACTGGCAAAACAAAAAGTCGTCTATCCTATGTTACAGACAAAATTACTGGTACCAGATTTCTTGTTGATACTGGCGCTGAAGTTAGTGTTATTCCACCAGCCAATAGTGATAAGCGCAACAGTAGTTCGTATACATTACAAGCGGTTAATAAGACCCTCATCACCACTTACGGAGAGAGATCTATGACACTGAATTTCGGATTAAGGCGCGATTTGAAATGGATTTTCATTATCGCCGCTGTACCTGTGCCGATTATTGGCACTGATTTTCTTAGACATTTTTCTCTAGTTGTAGATGTTAAAAACCTCTGATTGATTGATTCACAGACTAATCTCACTGTTAACGGCAATGTAACGTCTGTAAACTCACCAGGCCCAGTATTCGCTATGCCCAACAGTGACAATGCTTACACTTCCTTGCTCAGTCAATATCCAGAAATAACTAGGCCAAATTATAAGGAAAGTTCTATCAAGCACAACGCCACTCATCAAATAAAAACTACTGGACAACCAGTCAATGCTCGACCTAGACGACTAGCAGCAAATAAATTGCCAGCTGCAAAAGCCGAATTTGACCATATGTTGGAATTAGGAATTATTCGCCCATCAGATAGTCAGTGGTCTTCACCATTGCACATGGCGCCCAAAAAATCAGGTGATTGGAGGCCTTGTGGCGATTATCGTGCCTTAAACAATATCACAGTACCTGATAGATACCCTATTCCGCATATCCATGATTTTTCGACGAATTTACATGGTAAGACTATCTTTAGCAAAATTGATCTAGTTAAAGCTTACCATCAAATACCTATTGCACCGGAAGACATTCCTAAAATAGCCATCATGACACCTTTTGGCCTCTTTGAATATATTCGGATGCCCTTTGGTTTAAGGAATGCAGCCCAAACTTTCCAGAGATTCATCGACCAAGTCTTGCATGGTCTTGACTTCGTTTACGCATATATCGATGATTTGCTGATAGCGAGTGATGATGCAGAACAACATGAGCAACATCTAAAGCTACTTTTTGACCGCCTTCGCGAATATGGTGTCGTTGTCAATCCTAGCAAGTGTGAGTTCGGTGTTTCTAGCCTTTAATTTCAAGGCAGATGATGGAGGTACCGTAAGTCAACCATTAGGTGCATGTGTACACGTTAATCCATATGAATATGTTAAATAAGCATGTGGAGGTGAACTTCCTATTGTAAGTGCAGCATGTTCATTTGAAGGGAAAATGCCAATGGTCCAAGGAATTGTTGGAGATCACATAGTAAAAGTATTGAGAGATACTAGTTGTAGTACTGCCGTGGTACAACACAACTTAGTTGAGGAAAGTCAGTTGTTGCTATGTGTTTCCTGTGCGATTTTTCAGTCCAAACTGAGTCGCCATAATTATATTGTGCTGCCATAAAGAGGAACATGATGTCAAACAACTGAAGGTTTCCTCAGAGAGAGAAAGATAGACACAAAGGGCCATAAAGAAGATGGGATTACGGGGAATATTCAAGTTCAAGGACAATCTTCTTTAACCCTAACTCCCCACTGTCTCTCACTAAGTACTGGACCATTTTGCCCGTCACTTTCTTGCATCAACACTGCCCCAATTCCCTTAGCAGAAGCGTCAGTCCTCAATATAGGTCAACTCAGGATTAGGCAAAAGCAAAATTGGTGATGTTACCAATCTTGACTTAAGTATTACAAAAGCATGTTATTGTGCTTCACTCCATTCTACTTGATTAGACTTGCCCTTCTTTACCAAGTCAGATATTGGGGCTGCAACTGCAGAGAGATTTGGAATAAATCTGGAGTAATATCCAACCAAACCCAGAAATGACCGTACTTTTTTTTTGGTTTTTGGTCTCTGAGCTTTCGTGATTGCCTCAAGTCTGGCGGACATTGGCTTCAACACCCCCTCTCCGACAACATGGCCTAAAATTTCCAGTGAAGTGTATGCGATAAAGCATTTACTTGGCCTGACACTTAACCAACTTCACATAAGCGTTCTAAAACTGCCTTTACATCCTTCAAGTGGTTTTCAAATGTGTTTGAAAATATCAAACAATCATCTATGTAATTCACCACATTGTCAACACCCTCTAGCAAAGAATGTATCATACGGGTGAAGACCGCTGGAGCACTGACCATGCCAAACTAGCCTGCACTGGCATGTTCTTGCATACTGTACTTACTACTGCAGACCTATTCAGTGCGAAGTAAATACTTTTGTATCTACTCCTGCAATTTCCAACACCAGCCTTGTCCACATGGATAAAGTATCTCTAGAAATTGGCTGGTATGGTTTCTTGTATGTGATCATACGCCTTGCCTTGCCTATCTCTGTTCGCTTCAGATACTCTTTCAGGTAGGTAACTATGCACAATCTCCTATCTGGTGCATAGGCAGGAATTTCCACTGTTCTCCTGTTGGCTCCAGAACGTCTTTTTCGATTGCAAAAAAAGCCAATAATTGGCAACTTCATTGAATCCTCGTCACTCATTCTATAAAGGTAGGCCTACATGAAACTAAGTAAATGGAAATAAATCTGTAACTGCATTTCTGACTTTGATGAAAACTTGTTTTCACTGTCATAGACTCTGTAAACATGGTAAAGAAACATACAATATGGTCAGTCGGTCAGGATAATTTTTCCTCACCAACAAAACAATTATTCATAATTCTCAAAAGTAAACTTTGATAATTGAAAAATTTGTGAAGATCATCCACGCAGCCACATGCTCAACATTCGCGATTCATAACGCTGATCCAAAGCAATGGGCACCAATCTCCACAGCCGCACTGTCGGCACTGGCCGTTAATCGTGCCGCACACACCTCACAGTTCCTCTGTTGTATCAGAGTAAGCATTGTGCGGTATGCGTGTAGCGGACATGCAACAAAACCATGTGCCATGGCCAAATATTTTGCAAAAAAACAACAACATTGACTCAATCACAGTGGTGGGAACAAGTGAATACACAGTGATGGCACTGGCTAGCTGCACTGGATTACACATGGCCCATGCTATCACTGGTAGCCTGAGTCAAATTCCCATACACTTTCATTTATGCGACATGTGTGAGAAGCTGAAGCGTCAGATGGAGCCCAGGTAACAAACATGTAAGAATTGCGGAGCAAGGCTAGTAATAAATGGACAATTCGTTTGTTCAGTTTTTGAAAATTTATAAAGAGCCAATTTTCTTTTGCCCCAAAATTTCAGAAATCCAGTTTTTCTAAACTGTACTAATCCAGTTTTTTTCTAAACATTTTAAAACTTGGAATAAATACGATAAAATCGTACTGGTTGGCAGGTCCGTCTTACGCCCTGTGGGCAGCGCTGAACTGTCCAGCAGCCTGCCCAATAGTCCGTCCCAGCTGTCATTGGTGCTCAGCACTACGCCGGGCAGACATGGGTGGCTCGGGCTGACCTGATTTTGGGGAGGGTACACTGAGAGCCGTGGTGATAGATTTCGAACCATGCTTGGCCTAAGCATCCTCATTAGGCTTACCCCTGGCACAGGAATTCTGTTTTGGGCCCATATAGGCAACCTTGCAAGGGGGAGCAAAATGGGTGTTCCTTCAGGATCGGGCAGCGAAGGAGACCGAGGTGACCCTGACCAGCCGGCAGAACTGCCAACTCCCACAGCCGGCAGTGGTTGCGGGTGCTGTTACATAGACTGTAGATGAGCCACCATTGGCCCAACTGAGTCTCCCGGGAACTTGGTCTGTCCTGGAAGAGAGCCGCTCTCACCAGTTATTGACAGACCAGTTCTCCCCAAAACCTTCCATTTATCCAAATGATGACATAGAAGAACATGGAGATGAGGACAACTCTACATAATTTTTTTTACAAGCAATTCTCTTACTTGAAATTATTTTCAGCAAAAACAGGCAGAAAAGCATCGCGAAATACGAAGCTTATTTTATACATATCCAACCCAACCTGCCCCTAAGAGAAAACAGGATGCTCACGAGGCATGCACACCGTGGGGCACTATGAGTACAACACAGAGAGGGCTCTTGTGTCAAAACTCTTGGCAAAAATACCTGTGGGTCTAAAAAATTATGCATATGTAGACTGCTCTACAGATAAGTTGAGTGAAGTAGACTTCAGTTTCTTGTGGCACATGGAGGCACATTCTGAAAATTTTGTAAAGCCCTCAAAACACAAACGGTTTCTTTTGCATGATTAATGTCAATTCATGTTCAGAACCAAGTAATTACTGAAATATTTATATCTCATTCTAAGGGAAATAGAAACATTTCATCAACTTACCTTCAATTATTTCATAGGTATCTAGTGGTTCCTTTTTGTAGTGCGACAATGAATCTATCAACCAGAAAGCTGATATGACTGTATTGTGTCTGACTACTTTCTTCACATCTGCAAAGAAATCAAAGGCACTATTTTCCATTTTGATGACACGCTGGCAGCAATGTTTCTTGGAAAATGAAAACTTATTTAAGATGATTTACATATTTCACACAACAGCCTCTCATCTCAGGCTGAACTCAACTCAGTGGATTCAGCATCTGAGTTTAGGAAGCATTGCGGCACGTCGTAACTCGAGTTACAAGACCTCACACATCATAACTTGTGAGGCATCGTGCCAACCATTTGCCAAAGGAATTTTTCGGGGTTTAGCTGATCCCAATTCCAATTGAGAACAGCTCTTGCTTTTCTAAAAGTTTTTTTCCCCTTTTTATCCTTTTTCTTTTTCCACTTTTTCATTCTACAAGGCATTTTGGCAATTATTTTACATCCGATCAATTTCAAACTTCGCATACTCTTTAACCATCATCTGAAGATGTATGCTGAAACTTTTTGTAATCGTGACGTCATCAGGGGTCACGTGACCTCAATTCAAAAGTTCATTCTTTAAACTCTAATAACTGTTGAACTACTGAACCGATTGATTTCAAATTTTGTATGTATACAGTCAGGGATGTGTTATAGATGAAATTTGACACCTTGACCTCATGTGACCTCTACTTCCGGTTTTACCGGAAGTTGTAATTTAAAAGAAAAATCGTCATATCTCATAAACTACAGTTTCGATTGGGTTGATAATGTACAGTATTCAAAAGGTCTATGGACAGATATTTACAATGCGTTATTATGAAATTGTACTTTATTGTTTGCCAGTTATAACGTCATCAATATCAATTCTTTACAGTCTAATAACTAGTAAACTATTGAACCCACTGAACTCAAATTTCATATGTACATAGTCAGGGATGTGTTATAGATGAAAATTGACACCTTGACCTCATGTGACGTTTACTCACGGTTTGACCGGAAGTTGTATTTTAAAAGAAAAATCATCATATCTCATGAACTATAGTTCCAATCGGGTTGAAAATTTAAAACATTCAAAAGGTCTATGGACAGATATTAATAATGCATTATTATCAAATTGTACTTTATTGTTTTCCAGTTATGACGTCATAAATATTCATTCTTTACAGTCTAATAACTAGTAAACTATTGGACCGATTGAACTCAAATTTTATATGTACATAGTCAGGAATGTGTTATAAATGACATTTGATAGGTTGACCTCATGTGACCTCTACTTCATAGCCAATTGAATTGTATTTTTTTACCACATTATCATACATCATGCATAAATTTTGCAGCTGATGGGGTTCATAGTTTATGAAGAGTGAAAGGTTTGCTTTTATTGCACAGACCACTTTCAGAATTACGTTCAGTGCAATCAATTTCAAACTTTGGTTAGTGATTGACCATCATTGAAGACAATAAAAAAAAATTGGGAACAGCTGTACGGTTGTTTACATTACAACCACATTCCTCTAGTTTTTCTTTTTTAAGTCATAGGGTATCTTCAGGGGGCAAACACCACCAGAAAATTCAAAACCAACGTTATTTTAACTCAAGTGTTTTATTCAATTAGTCTTGAACACATCAAGTGTTCACCACCAGTTCTTCTCAGAACCTCACCCTCATAGAGGAGAATTTTCCTTCTTGTACATGGTGTAACTTCAAGCCTTGCCTAATGTAGTACTTTCCACTATGCATACATGTACATGCAGAGCTGCCAACATTGCAATCTATAAATGCAGAAGATTCCTGCACAGCGTAGCGAGCAGAGCCAGCAAAGCTCTAGCGGGTCATGGGGTTCTGGGGACAACGCACCAGGATGATCCTGGATTTTAGCATTTCTGGACAATTGAAAAGGCCACGGCCAAGGCTACCCAACCCCATTTTGTTTAGAGAACATAAAGTAAACCTGTATGTCTTGCGAAGTACAAAAGTATAATACACAATGGCAGGTTTCTAGCCAGGGTAAAATTATAGGGGGGCATTTGGCATGCAAATACTACTACTACAAGCGCGTGCCAAGCGTGAAGCCTTTCGGCCTGGGGTCCGGGGCCTGCTTAAGGGCTCTGGAAATTTTTGCATTCTAGATGCAATTTCTGGCCCCTTTGCACTTAGTTTTTTTGGTTGGCAGTTTTTTTCAAAAATATATAAGCCATTAACTGCATTTAAAAATTTCATTATCGGGCCTACCTGTGGTGAAATAACTTAGAACAAAACCTAGGCCTATGTTAGTATCTTCTGCCTGTGCTGAAAACATCAAGTGTTGACTTCAAATAATTTGTAGGTTGTTCCAATGATTCCCAGACAGGGACAGGTGATACTGAGAAATTGTCAAATTTTGTCAAACAGCACATCATCAAATAAACAAACTTTGGCAATTCTACACACTGAATTCGAGTTTCAGCACTGCATAGTCTTCGCAACTTTAAAACCAAACCATGCCGAGTTAAAATGAAAGCCTAAACAGAATACAAATATTAGCAAAAACATGCTCCACAACAAAGCTATAAGAAAAACACAGGTTATAACCATTTTTCATACCATTTAGGGTCAACAATGGAAAATTGAAGTTGAGAAATGACCAGGAATTGCTGCCGGATGGACCGCAAGCGCAAGCATGATATGGCCTAATAAAAAGTGCAACCGTACTGTACCACGCGCTGGCCCGCGGCATGCATTTCTCGACCGACCGGTGATTGCCCAAAAAAGGATCACATCGAGCGCTGGCCGCCCGGGTCTTCAGGAGGGCCCCAAAGTCTTGTTTTGTGGCAAAAGTTGATGAGTGGTTTTGTCATATAAAGGAAGAAGTCCTTAATTCTCAGCGAAACCTAAAAGCTAGCAGTCAACACGATGTAGACATTCTGGACTTGGTCTGTACTATTTATTTTGTAAGGGGTGATTTATCTCTCTGTTTTGAGTTTTACGTCGTTTCTTGAATACTTTACGGAAATAAAATTGTAATGGGACGTAGAAACAAAGAATATTAACTAAACAAGTATTTTGAATTCCAAAAAACTATTCAATGTCTTGCTTTTGTTTTAAATAGCAAAAATGTTAGGAATTTTTATTCCAAAGAATGTACATCCCATATTACCACAATTAGTGTGATCTCACTGCGAACGTGGCACCGGGCGTACTTGTGCACAGTGCTGAACTACATGTACGGAGCTATTAAGTGACTGCCTATGCATTTGCATGCTGAATACGGAGTGCGTACGTACGGTGGGTTGGACAGTCCCATACATGTATACCATTTGTTTCAAAGCTCTGTGCCGCATACTTGAAGGTACACAACACGACTATCACCAACAAATTTTTACAATGACGGTTTTTTACTCAGTCTGTCTTTTTTTTTTAGCCAGATAGCTTCGAATTTGGAAGATTGCATCCATTTTGCGGAATGATGGAAGATTACTGTAAAAAAACGGAAGTCTTCTGCAAAATGCGGAAGAGTTGGCAGCTCCGATACATGTAGCTTCAAGTCTTATCTGCCAGAAAATTCATTTCCAGAAAATGGTACACGTAAGAAAAATGAAGGGGGAGGCAAAGTGGGCAAAGGGAAAATACTACCCCCCCTTGTGGCGTCACCACTGATAGCAGTTGACGTTTATCAAACCTTTTGGAAGAGAAGAGAATGGCGATTGATCCTTCAATATTATTGTTGCCTTGTCAATCTGGTCAAGTTCAACCATATCAGCTCCCAGTTTCTTCAGTATCCACCTCATATCATCTGTTTGAAGAAAGAAATTTAGGAAGTTTTAATTCTCAAAACTTCTTCCTTTTTCTATTTATAACTGCTTTAATAGGTTGTTTATTTCTCCTGTTGTTTTCACCATCATGAATTTAACATTGACAAAAATCACCAAGGCAAGGTTTCCATGTTCATGTGTACCAGTGATGAATTCCTTCAAGGGTATCACACACTTGTTTGGGATGTTTTTGCAAATGTTATTTCTTGTATTCTTCCAATCTTGACATTAATCTGTACTAGATGCTTAGTACAATTTTTCGCCTCAGAAATGCTTTTCATGGATGACTCCGGTGAGACTTAAAACCACTTGTTGCAGACACCTACAACCACCAATATAATACTTGCATAGTTGTCCAACTAAAAGTGGTCAGTGAAGTGCATGTTTTAGGGCTACATGTATGTGTACATGTATGCACATCATTCTCCAAATTATGAACATCTGTCGTTAAAAAAAATTATCACTTTACAATCTCACATGACTCATTCCAACAGCATTTTAATGATAATACAGTTACAATAAAGTGCATTTATAAAGCGTGTTTTTCCTAAGGTTGGAATGCGCTACTCCAGAAAGCAAGAAAACAAAACATGGTGAGGAATACCTAAATGAAGTTCACTTAATCAGAAAACAGATATGATTTTAGTTCACACTTAAACTGATGGATGGATTTGCAATGATGAATATTGAGAGGGAGTGAATTCCAGCATCTAGGCCAAGCTACAGAGAAAGCTTTGTCACTTGCACGTTTGAATGTGCAAGGTACTTTTAAGTGGTGCTGTGAGCAGAGGCCACTATGGTTAGGGGTGCTGAGGTCTAGCACATCTGTAACGTACAGTACTTCGGATGTTTATTTGATGCCTTGTATACATTCATTGCTGTCTTGTAGATGATGCGTTTGTGAACAGGTAACCAGTGTATTTGTTGAAGAAATGGTGATGCATAACAGTGTTTGGGTTGAGTGGGAATGATAAAGCAGCCTGACATTGTTTCATCCCACTGAGGGGAGAGTTACAATATGCTAGTCATGACAAGACTAAAGCTCTCACTGCAGCGTGACACGTGTCAGAGTCGATGTACATGTATTTGCAAATTCGTGATATGTTTCTTAGGTGAAAGTTGATTGATTAGAATATAAAACTGTCGCTGTCGGGATAACCATTTTATAAAGTTTTTCCCAATATTTCTTTCTTGCTGGAGATGCCGCTTTTGACGTTTACTACCCTATTGTGTCCTGGTCCTTGCAGCCGGGGGGGGGGTTAATTCAGGAATTCCATACTCTATGCTGGGCAACGTAAATCAGGAAAATATACTCCAAATCAATGTTAAACTTGCACTTTGTGTAGACTCTTCTCGGCATTTTCTAGTGTACGTTAAGGGTAATATGTACGCGCTCCGGGGAAGCCTGGGCGCCCACGCCCCGCGCACCATGTGCCCTGCACCACACGCAGGAACGTTTCAGCTGGCTGGACGCATACGATAAATTCGGGCGCGTGTCACCCTGTGCTGGCTGGCGCGGCACGGGGCGCAGGCGTCCTCCGCAAGGTGCGTGTACATTCCTTTCACAACAAGTTGATCTCCATGTACACGTTATTACTGGTAACGTACACTAGAAATTGCTGAGAAGAATCTACACAAAGTACAAGTTTAACTTTGGTTTAGTACACTTTCCTAATTTACGCCGCCTAGCATAAAATATGGAATTCCTGACCCCCGCCCGGCTGCATAGACCAGGACACAATAGGGTACTTAACATCAAAAGTGACTTCTTCAACAAGGTAAAAATATTGGAAAAAATGTTTTAAAAAATGGTTCTCCCTGTGTTGACTTCAGGACGTTAGTCGTAGTGCAATGAAGGCGTCGTCCAACCTGGGCTAAGGTTTCACCCTGTTAAGCCATGTTCACACTGGACTTAAAATTGTCAAAAGGTACTTAACATTCCACAGTGGTAATCTTCCGTGTGTCCAAATGTTGCATTCAGGGCTCGTGGAAAGTCCAGGCCCCACGTAAAGTTTGCCCGGGGCATATCCTCCCAAAATCTAATGACGGCGTCCTGTGATTGACCTCTGACACAAATTTACCCACAATCCATCGGATGTGGTTGTGTACAGCACGCCAAACTTAGTGTGCCCCGGCCGCAGCACAGAACAAGCTTTCTTTGCGTTAACGTTCAGTGTCTATTCCTCTGTCTCATCGTTTGCTAGAATTCGCCACACGAATTCACTCTTTACGAGTCCATCGCGCATTGTCTTTTTGGTGGGTTTGTAAGCAGTGTGATCGGCAGTAGAATTTATCTTCCGCCATTTGCATTCTGCTTGTCAGCGTGCATGTTTTGCGTTGTCTACTGAGCCATTATACAGGGACAACTTTGGCTTACAGTGTCAGAGTTTCTTTGTGGTTATCCAAGGTGCGTGTGAATTAAGGGCATCAATGACAAATTTGTCAATATTGCGGCCATCATAGTGAACATCCTTAAGTTGGGTGGACAGATCGTCTGCCAGTGCTTCTTGGTTGATATTACGGAAGTTAGGTGTACGGCATAATGTCGACATTTTTGAAAGTTCGGGCTTGCTTGGAGCGTGCCTGAGATGACACCATGGTCAGATATGCCGTTCATGTCAACACTGTATGAAGTAAGCAGTCCATCTTCATCACTTCTTGTGATGAGCCAGTCTTGGGTGTGACCGTGTGTCTGAGTTGGTTTGGACACGTTGTACAAGCCCATAAGCATAAAGCAATGATCACACATGGGCTACTTCCTGTTTTTCTGGGCAGTCAAAGTGGATATTAAATTCATCAACAAATGAATAGTTTTCCAGGGAGGACATTTGCAACCTCGAGCAATTGTCAAAGTTGACCAGGAATGAGGATGTCTTCAACTGATTTTTGTCAGAGGGTGGTGGTCGGTGTATGATAACATAGTAAATGCTCCTCTTGCTGTCTGAGATGACTGAATATTCAAACGTGCTGACGTCAAACATTACAGGGATAGTTCTAAAATTCAATTGTGACTGGCAGACTGTGGCAATGTCCCGTGTCGATCTGCAAGATGAGGGATATTAAAGAACGTGTAGCCAGTTGGAGTAACTTCATTGACCTGATCATCCACACCAAGCCATGTTTCTGTTAGGAACATGATGTCAATGTCATTGGAGAGTACGTAATCACATACAAGCAATGATTTATTGCACACAGAGTGTGTGTTCCATAGAGGAACATGTAGAACATTGGTGACATGTGTTGCTTTACATTGAGATTTATGATTAATTACATGACATCTAGCATGCCAACCTCAAAAAAGGACTCCTCCAAGTTCTTCAAGCGGTATGTTTCAGGGGCAGAAAGTTGGTTGAATGGTGTCCAGGTGCAAGAGAGACAGATGTGGTATGTTGGGAGCCTTGGGAAAAGCCTGGGTCAGACATGTTGCAGTTGGTGGCAACACTCCTACTCACTCGGTTGCTCCAGGACAAGGTCAGGGGGACATAATAAATCTACCAGACTTACAGTCAGGAATAAATAACCAGCATCGTAAAATTTCTCAATCAAACCTGAGTGATCAGGTCCAAGATACTTCCAAAGATGATGACAATTAGTGGTATATAACTGCAGAAAATAAGCACTTTTCTGGAACAGTTTTTGTTGGGATGGCAGCAGCTAATACATTGCCCTCAAGATGTTAAAAGGCCATAACAAACAAGGCAATGTATCTCTGTCCTGCAGTTGAATATTGAGGGCCGCACAAAAGCCAAAGTCAATGTCATTGAACATCTCCTGCATATACAAAGTTAAATTTCTCCTCCAAGAGACACACATTTCGGACAGCTCTAGAAGACAGAAGATCCCTGGTTTTACCTCATCTGCACATACTGCAAGCAGCATCTATGGGATTGCCACCTTTGTCAGGAACACAGCTAAATGTTCACCTTTAGGTACTTCCTCCACCTAACCACAATATGGAATAGACAGCCACCCAATTCGAGGGGACTATTATTGTGAATGTTTAAAAGCCACCGACATCCCAACTCCCTGTTTTCGATGCTCTTTGACTTTAAACAGCCATAATACCACTTGGGGATGCAGGGCCACTAATTCAAATGGCAGTGCATTGGAGGACTGGTCATCAACAGCTGGTTTGCTTCTGCTTTTCTATCCAAACAGCTAGACAGCTTCCTTTCAGGTAGATGGAATACCACCTCAAATCCTGACCTTGTTATTGCTAACCTGAGAGGCCCGCCCCACACCGAATAGTTCTGGACCCCTTTCCAAAGTCCCAACACAGACCTTTTCTGATCCACCAATACTTCATGTCAGAGGTGGGAGTATATCGACGATCTTAGCCTAGGGGATATAATCAAGCCTAATAGCACATCATTATTAACCTAACAGTCCTAATTCCTCCAAATCCTCATGCTGGTTTTGGAAAATTTTGGAGGAATCGTGCAATCAGGCAGAAGTTGAACTAACATCAGGGAGAATTTTCAATTTTACATTCAGCACAATAGAGAAAAAGTTCCATAGTCATTTGGAGTGGTAAATCAAAACGTAGAAAGATGTGTATATTTTAAGGAAACTTTCTGCAGAATCATGGGAGAGTTGGCAGCTCTGGAATAAGGATGAACGGTGATTGAACGAAAGGATAATTTTGGCAGCGGATTCAGGATGAACGGTGATTGAACCAATGAGGATTCTGCAAGATTCAGGATGAATGGTACATGTAAATGATGGAAAGAAGGATTTCAGAGAAATCAGGATGAATGGTGTTTAAACAAAACAGGATTTTGGAGAACTTGTGTGTGGGTTGGTGGAGTGTACATACACTGCATTTTACATATTTAGAGTTACTGGTAAGGTTGTACTGGTACTCAATTTGCAGTACTTATGAGGGCATGTAATAGCAGCTAGTACTAATTGCACAGTGGTAGTGCCTATACACATGTACATGAATGTACACTTATGTATGCTCTGGTTTTACCGATCGAGGATTGAACTACATGTACGATGGAGAACAATAGTGTGTGAGCCGAAACAAAGAATCCTCAAAAGATGGTTTCCTTTGTTTGCGCTTGCCATCTAAAGACGGCTGCACGCTAAGTTAATGGGGTTAAGTTACAGTACAGGAACAAAAGAAAGCACAATAGGTTGTCCTCGAAAGTAGAAAAAACAACATACATGCTCTGGTACACTACATAGGCCCTATTGGTCACACATTACTTTTTTGAAGGCAAGGATTATTATTACTTAAATATGACTGTATCAGATGATTATATGAGCCATCCTCCTCCCTTCCCATCCTCTTTCACGCACAATAATTGTACTGGTAGAAGCATTTTGGAGGATTTTGTAGGTGGGCACCACTTGTTTTCATATAAGTGCAAAATTTTGGAGGATTTTGGAAGATTTTGGATGAAGGCTATTTTTGGGGTATACTC
This sequence comes from Acanthaster planci, assembly GCF_054643075.1. Lineage (NCBI taxonomy): Eukaryota > Metazoa > Echinodermata > Asteroidea > Valvatida > Acanthasteridae > Acanthaster > Acanthaster planci. Next base: position 88,524 of record NW_028257635.1, on the reverse strand, counting down.
AGGTTGCAGGATTTTAAAAGATTCAGGATGGTGCCTGGCAAAAAGATCTAGGGGGCTAGGGTTAATGCAAAATAATCTAAATTAACAGCATTGTTGGTCACAAAAAAAAACTTACTCTTAAACCTTTTAAGTGTTAGGCCATGCAGTTTAGTTCTATGAAAACATCTCCTCCACTCCCTCCTTGGTAAATGGTGGTACTATTTTAGAAGTTGTAACCGAGACAAAATTGTACTTGAATATGTGGCTCCCAAATGGCATTCAAATCTTCTACACAAGTTGTCAACCTCGATCGAGTCAGTACAAAAACGAGCATGTAAATTATTTTTTGGGGGGGGTTCCAGATATTGTGATTCTGATAAGGCATTATTAGAATGTAACATATCAAACTTAACCTGCGGGAGAGAGGAACTCTTCGTTTGCCAAATCCTGTATGAATTCAGAGCGTCTTAGTTGTTGGTTTCAAAGCAATAAAAGTATTCATAGCATGTCCCTGAGAAATAAAAGATCTTTGCAAGAAATAAAAGCCAGGCTTAAGAGATATAATAAAAGTAATATAATAATAATGTAATACCACATTTGACAAGGCCTCTAAAAAAGTACAATTATGCCTAAAGGTTAGGAATAGAATATAGAATTTAACATGTCTTTGTGTAATTTGTGGAGTCCCTTTCGTGGAATGAAAATGTTTTGTAATTCACATGACTATTTTGTTTCCTTTGTTCTGTTCCCTTTCTTATGCTAATACTATGAGGGATTTTAAATGTTTAAATAGGTTTTGGATTTGGTGAAATTGTATATAATTTTCAGCTTTTTTAAATTGTGTCTTTATGTTTTTAATAATTGTACGTTTGTATTTTTACAAAAAATGTAAATATCATGCAATTCAGCCTCCCAGCTGCGATATGATATATTTTGCAATAAATAGAAAATTAAAAAGTTAAAACTCATTTCAGGCAACCCATTCAAATCAACACCAACCAAACCTAAACTTCCGCAAGGCCAAACTGGGAACAGTTTGCTAAAGTGGCAGAAAACAAATCAAGAATCTCTACACCAGACCCAGTCAACCTTGATGATGCCTATGCAGCTTTCTGCAAACTTCTTGTGAAAGCAGCAAAAAACTCATTCCACGAGGCTTTCGTCCACTTTACATCCCAACTTGGGATGCAAAAAAGAAGATACGCTTAAGAGGAGTTCCAGAATGCAGATTAGGGGGACGATGCATCCACAAAGGCAATGGATCTGACAGACTGCCTGGGAGGAAACAGTTCAAGGAATAGATTTCAATCACTCAAGCAAGACTGCTTGGAAAACGTCTAACAGGCAGCTGCACTAAGCCTAAAAATGCCCCGTAACAGCCAACTTAATCACTGAACAACTTTTCTCAAATGGTCAGTTTAATGCAGACAAGAACCACACCCAATCAGTGAAACAAGAAACCACCAGTTTATGGAAAGCTCCAGGTGTGGATGGATTACTGTCTCCACCATTCTTTTCAGATGAGCTAGAATCAGCCATGGGCCAACTGAAGAGTGGGAAAAACCAGCATTTCATTTGCAACACCCTTGCGAACCAAAGCTTCGTCCTCAAGACTGGCGACGGACAGACCAGCAGATTGAGTCACCTTCAGTAAGGCCTACTTTCTCCTGTGCACTTTAACCTACACATCACTGACATCCTCAAAACAACATCACACCAGTATGGCTAAGCGGATGACTTCACACTTTTTTTGTGATAAATCATTGAACAACGAAGAGGACATACTTTCAGCAGACATGACCCGATTGGCATCATACTTCAAGACTTGGCAGCCATGCATAGCTGGGGTTTACATCCATCCAATTGGTGTCCTGCCAACGTGGTGCACTGAGAATGCACAGCATATTCTTATTGACTGCCCGGATCTCCATCCACCTGAGGATGCGTAACTAACACACCCAAACTCACACCTCCCAACATTACATACATCCTGTGGACATTTCTTTGAATTTGTGAAGTTAAGGTTAAAATCCACATTTCTCAAAGTGGGAACAGTCTTTTGAGCTGAAATTGGGAATATGGTCCCTTGAAGTCATTCTCTTTATTTTACGACGATGACCCTACCCGATTTTCCCTCCTTCACCCTCTATCAGAAACTGCAAAACGTTCTGTGGACGTGTGCAAGTCCACAAAGCATTCAGACTTCCTGCATCTTGTGGATCTCCATTGTTCTGTTCTCAGGTCCAAAGGGCGTATGTAACGCCTACTCACAAACTCTGAGCTGGTTACAGTGATTAAGGGACATAACGCAATTGCTGTTTTGCCTCTTACACAACAGGAAGAACAACAGGAAAAACCAAAGGAAACCTTTCGGTCCTGGCAAAGTGGATCTTGCAAGTAAAAATAAGGTATAATCTCTGGGATTGGGTAATGCAATGTGGTAAAATATCAATAAGAAACACAAAGCATCATAATACCAAGTATCACAAGAATTGGGAAAGTATGTTCATGCATTAGTATCATGACAGGGTACTGGAAGGAAAGGGGATTGGGGTGCGGCTTTACGTTTAATTTGCTAAATGTTTAAACAAAAAATCCATGGGCATTTAAATGTTTGAACATAGTGCATGTACGTGGAAGCACATTGCTTTTGCTTGAAGTACATCGGTGCATGCAGTTTTTCCATCATGTTCAAAAATACGTAAGTACCTAAACAAACTTTTGAAGTGTTCTCATTTCATGTGAATAAAACAGCTCAAAAAGTTATGGTTTTCATTGAGTTGCCAAATGTCAGGGAATCAGGAATGAACCCACTGCCACAAGTGACTCGACACTTCATTTGTTTGATACACATGCATTTACATGTACCTGTCCAAATTCCCATGACCTTGGTGAAGAAAACGTATGGAGAATTCATCAAAAGTACCAATGATTGGATTTACACATGTATACATACATATAGCACTAGGTATAGTACTACCTCTACAAAAATTACCTTGTTGAAGTCTACGAGTGCAGCAGGTGCACTCCAAAGAAAATTCTTACTGCAATGATTGTAATGGATCACATTTTGTGCAAGGCATAAATGGTGTTTTGCCATTTAAAAGTATGCTTGAAATGACATGCACGTGACATGAACTGTGTGAGCGTACGAACAAGGTTTGCAGACTACATGCGCCACGCACACCACAGGGTGAACAAGTGCAATGAAATAACATTTTAGCATTTGAACAGGCACAAAACTCAAAGGTAAATTTGCCAACTGTCATTCTAGGCTGTGAAAACATCAGTACCTAAAAGGGAAAATATTCATCATCATGTCTAGTTTTAGTATTTAGGGTGCTGCGGTTGTCACTGGGATAGGCAACACCTGACTCCAGCCTTCCATGCCACCCTGTCCAGTGGAGCGAATAGGCCTTTATGTACAAAAACACCCAGGCCTAAGTAACTCGAACTGCCCACTCCGCTGCATTCGCTTTCCTCAAAGTTTTTGTGTGGAAAATACAAAGAAACCACCACCAAAAAGTGTAAACAGAACGCAGGTCTTAAGTTAAAAGTCATTTCTGACATGCACAATTTGTCTCTTCACGTCGGAACAATAGCAAGCACGCTACAAATGATGATTGACTGAACACACATAAACCACCAGCCCCATGACTGCAAAATCTGACTTGAAGTGCGCCTTCATTGTGATGAAAAAAGTCATCGGACATCTGGAAATCCGGCCACCCTAGTGCGCATGCAATCCACACATTTGCAAGGTGCTGCATTGTGCTACAGAATTAGAAATAGGTCCAGCGCACAACAGGTCATGTGCACACAATGCGAAGAAATAAGATTTGCCACATGTACACAAAGGTACAGAGTTTGACTGATGTACATGTAGGCTTAGGCTTACTTTTACTTGTAGGTTTTATTTATCAACCAATTGAAAACAAAAATCCTCTGTAAAAATGACCATTTCTATGAGCAAAAACTTGTAGGATCTAAGAACAAAATAACCAGAGTTTCATTTCAAAAAGTCATCATAGGGAGCTTTACAGAGACCGTGCGCAAGTGTACAAGTATGTTGTGATGTACATCGTAATTATGACTCCAGTGCAACAGAAATCGGGACCTTCTCCTAACACGAATTTCGGATAACTCTAATTTTTGTCCCGTTCCCCAGAGATTTGAGGTATCAAAATTTTACTGTATTTATTAATTGAAGTGTCAAGAAAAAACACAAAAACTTGGCATTCTAAACACAGTGTTCATGTTTTGTCTCTATTACATCCAATTAACACACTTTTTATCACATTTTTGCTGAAATTCAACTATCATTATTGAATTTTTTTTTAATTAATCTCATACCCAAAGATGGATATCATATGAAATTACTGACATGAAAAGATGGTATAAATACAAATATATGGGCATATTGAACACAGTGTAATGACCCAGTTACTAAAATATCAAGTATTTCTATCAATGTTTACAACTTCTGTTTTAACGCACTTCTCTGGTACCAAATTGTGAAGTTTGAAATACTTTTCTGTTCACCATACCTTTGTTTATTCCAGGCAATGCATCCAGGTAAACAAAGGTCATGTCACACAACAAGGGCTTTTGTCGCAAACGGGATCTTCGTGGGCCACTACGATGGTTTTTGAAGGTACATGTATCGCTACATGTATCATCACCTCGTATTTCAAATGTCTCCTCTGGAAGTAGTTCGTTTGATTGCAGGCATGCCTCAATCCCTGTGAACAATAGTAATTTGGAAAACACTTAGATGCCACGAGGTGACATGGAAAGGTGGGCATTATTAGTGTCTGCCAACTTCCTCCATAATGCTCTCTTTAAGGTGGCTTTCTAGCCTAGTGACTGTGATATCAGTTTTAAAACACAAGTCTTGATTAACCCAGAACATTAAGAAAAAGAAAAAGTTCTGTGTAGAAGTCTTTAACCCCCTTGTGTGCATATATAGTGCACCCTGTCACCATAATTTAAAAGCCCTTTACCCTCTTTATTAGGTGACATTCTGATAACAAGAACCAAACTCCAGGTTTTAACTTTCCAGGATTCTGGAATATACACTGTATCTCCTCCCACAAAAATGTGGCATTTGACCCTTTCCCATAACTTTTCAATAGCAAGAGCATCAGGTGTACCTACATGTATTTTTTCGAAATATTTTAAGCCAGGAAAGAAGTTACTTTAATATTTGGTTACTGATCATATATTCAAATTTCAGTTGATAATCGAATATTCCAATATTTGCTATTATTCAAGAAAGCTCTATTCTAGTTGTTATAGCCAATTCCAGAATCCAAACTAAAACAATATGTTACCAGCTACAAAGAGCCTCACTTCATTGTAGCCTTAGGCGAATCCAACATTTCTGAAATCTATTCCGATTCTATCTTAATCAATTCATAAAATAACAGTAATTTAACAAGCATGAAAAATGCCAACAAGGGGCTACAAACAGTGTTTTGTATTTATAGAATGTACTTTATCATTTAATATTTACATGAGTATTGCATTTGGGCAGGGAACATAAAAATAAACTATAAAATAATAATTTTTGAATTTTTTTTCCAACGGAAAACAGGCAAAATCAAACTCAGAGTTCACCTATCAACAGACAACAATTGAGAACAGTCAGAAGGTTATGCTGACATACACGTAGTTGCTATATTTTGGTGTGTCTAAGCTTCATGGTACCGGTAAGATCAACATTTTGCAGCCCAATAATTGTTGCTTTGATCGCTGATAAATGAATATACATGTACCACTGCATTCCCAAATGCCCATGAAGTACCTGAGCACTGCCAGTGCATTGCCATTCAAAAAATGGATGCATCGCTTTGAAGCATGTGAGCCTATGCTCTAAAGCTTTTGAACTACAGGGGTAGCTTAAAACAGGGGTGTGAGTGATCAATGATGAAAACAGCTGAGCGAGGCATGAAAAAGCTGAACTGCAGAAATCGCCTATACTTTCTACACAACTGAGGGGAAAAAAGCTGAAATGCAAATCAAAAAAATGCTGAAATCAGCTGAAAAGATGAGATTTCACACCGGTTAACAGTTGAAACATTTGTAGCAACAAAATTTACAGGAAATGATATTTGGATTTTCCCTGTCATTTTCTTCAGCTGATAACATTTTGAAAGATAATGTTCATTTAACCAATATTATCAAAACATAATTAGACAAACTTGCCAATCAAATGATGGCATGGTCTTTCAGTCAGTGCATGCTCAACCAAAGGTCGATTTTCTATTTTCTACATTTTCTGTTAATTCCTAATTTTTTTTAACTGTTTAAGTGCTTCTATAGCAATGATTTTTTTTTCACCTGGTATACATTATATATGTGGATTTGCTTCCGAAAATTGGCAGCGATTCCTCATAACTAGTTGGCAGATTGCCAAGTACAGGATTTGACTACACAGGTTTTTGACGCATGATAGGAAAAAAATAAGCAGCACAAGCTCTTCTGTGGTCTAAAAACAAAATACACATATCTGACTTTGTGATGTTTAATATCCTGTGGGGCTGTCAAAGGACGGTTTCATCACAGATTTTCATCAGTTTGTCGCTGATGATGCACTGGCATGCTTCTGAAGTGTTTAGGGTTCTTCCTTTAAAGAATGAAACTTTTTTGAAGATGTGCCAGAAGTAGTCAGTCTTCAACTTTGTAGGAAGACTGGAATGAACACTTGGGAAATTTAAATTTGCTATATCAGAGAATTGATTCCGCAAAAAAAGTGGAATAAAGAGAAGCGATTTCAAGTTTGGCATTGCCTAAGCTCACTTAGATGTCTCTCATGCCAATTGCAATAGTTCAGTCTATGTGTGTAATTTTCCATTTCCAGAAAATTTTGCTATGATGCAACATGTAGGCCTACATGTACTTCATAAGCATACATGTATCCACAAGAAACTGCATGTTAGTTTCTGTAAGAAATATGCTGTTAATTTACAATATTTAAAGTTAAATCAAATTGTTTAAAAAAACCAAAAGAAATACAATGTAACAATATTGCTGCTGTGAAGTACATATCACACTGTTAATTCGAACTACCCGATACATGTGTTGAGACTAAATGTACAATGTAAACCAACACTTTCAGGTATTCAGCTCTAAGTAAAGAAGCATCATTAAAGAAAAACATACAAACTGTTTTCATTCGATATTTGGTTTTGCTCTTCGTGAATGTTGTTTTGAGAGATCATTTGGAAATCACTTGGGTGGGACTCAAACCCAGAACCTCCTACATTCTGGTGTCTTAACAATCGATCAACTGAGCTGGTCGGAGTCTGTTGGCTGGTTCAAATCTGATACAGTGGCGGGTACTGCAGCTAAGCAAATTGTTTAAATCATTAACAGTAACATTACTTACATTGATAACTGACGATAAATAAACCAGCTGCAAGGCCCATGAGATATTTTAATGTCCTGGGGCATACCAGGTCGCCATCTACACCATAGAAATAACAAAAACAAATTTCCATTTATAAACAGTTTACTCTGATCCAGTGTTGGATCCGAGACAACACAAGACCAATGAGACCATCACAAGTCAAGCAGTCTCAATTCAAGTCACAATCTATTAGGGATGGGCCAGATACCTGGGTACCCGCCCTCCGATGTTAAAACCCGGTTCCATTTTTGGTACCAGGTACCTGTAAGGGTATTTAAATTATTAGAAATAACATGCATAAGTACAAAATGTGAGCATGATGAATATAAAATTGCTGTAACAGTAACAGTCCCAAATTCATCCATGATTTAAGTGCCGTTCAGAAAACCACCATTAGAATGTTGTTTCATGTGTTGAAAAAAGGCCTCTCTTTCCAGAATACGGTCTGGGTCTGCTGCCAGAACTGCGATTTAAAAAACGTAAACAAAAATACGGGTACCAGGGTACCCGGTTCCTAAAAAAAATGTAAATGCCCACCCCTACATGTACAATCTGTTCAAATGAACTGCAACAAAGGCATTTCTCTGTCATTGTTGTGCCTAATGCTTGTGATTTGTCTTGTGACTGGTCTTGTGACTGGTTTTATGACTGGTCTTGTGCCTGTTTGGTTTTGTGATGGTCTCAACTACAACACTGCTCTGATCCAACTTAACAACATAAAACTGCCGAACTGTTCCACCAGCAGTACCAAATATGGCATCATACTTTGAACATACTTTTACTTAGAACACACCTCTTGCTTCTTTGTTCCGATTGGCTAAAAAGCTGTCACGTGTGAGTCACTAAAATGGGCTAGCGCGTGAGATGACGTAAAACATTGCTATAGTCCATGGGATGACGTCAAAATATCGAATAGTCCAAAGTGCGCCCTCTAGAGCTTGTATTATCATTCATCCAGCTGGCTCAACATGGCGACGGACGTATGTGAAAATTCCTTTGTTTTGGAGTGAGGTGTGTTCTAAAACACATATGGACTGCCTAATTCGGTCAATATTCAGCCTCGGGAAATAGGACCCTCTTCTGGTCACTCACAGTCCCTCGGGTTGCATATACATCCACTATTGAACTCAATGCCAGTCCATACATGTATGTATGTGTGTACTAGTTATTGACGTTAGTCTCCAACCATCAACCATACATGCATTACATATCTACAGTTGATGGGACGAAACCGTCAGATAGTAAGGGTGGTCATAAGTAGAAGGGCACAAGGTGATATGTGCACGCATGTAAGTGTAAGTAAGTGTACAAGTACGTGAATAAATGCATACATTCTTTTTGAGATACCCCAGTACCACCAAATAGTGTATTGCTGAAATTTACTATGATCTTGCTTGATAAAAACAGCATAAATATTGCTTCTTAACCCTGTGCTATTGAACTACATTATCTCTGAGAGATAACCTTGCCCCTTCGACTTCTTGATACAAACAGCATAAAAGATGTCTTGGGAGCGCGTGACATGTGGGCAAAATGCAAAGTACCTGCAGCGCAGACACGGTGGTGCTCAAATACATGTACATGTATGAACTAAGGTCCAATAGGTGTAAATGGTTTGGCTAGGTTGTCAGATTTCTAAGACATCTTCAGCTGATTTGCTGTGTACGTGGAGAATGTGTACGTTCATACGTATATATATTTTGTTTTAAAAATTAAGACCTGCAAATTGATGACAGTATGTGGTATGGTGCATACTGATACTATGCCTCTGACCGATTTACCAGGTGATTTTTCACCAATCTCTCCAAGCAATATCCTTTAGACAAAAACAGAATGATAAGGAATTCTTTTTCAAAGGAATAGCATGTCTACAACTTCAAAATTAGTGAAAATCAGTGTAAATGTTTTCCCCCGGAACATTTGTATCAAATGTGGTATCCCCTTTGGGTGATCACTTCCCAGGTTGTTTGTTTTGTGCATTTGGGGCATGATCCCTGGCTACATGTACAGTGTATATGACAGCCCAACTTTTATGGCTCCAACACCCTACCTGTGCAAAGAAAAATTGACCCAGCACAGGGAACACCACCAGCATAGGGCTGGATAGCTCAGTAGGAAGAGCACCAATACAGTAATCCACAGGCCGCAGGTTTGATTCCTGCTCCTGTCAATTTTCTTTTCCATGTTCAAATTGATTTAATAGCACCTAGTCAGTTTCCCTAAATGATTAGTGTTTCCATCTCAACGAAAATTCGGTGCTCCCCAAATTATTGTGAAAATACGTCACGGAATACAACATCTTTTCATGGATTTGCAAAAATTAGATTAACAGGCAGAGACAATGTAGCACAGGACAAGTGCATGCAGTTGTGTGAACCTGTACATGTGTACAAGTTATATGTTCACTGTCAGTTTCAAAACTACACTGCATTTGTAATGTGGGTTTTGCACATTGTAGTGTTTCTTTGTCTTAAATTTGTAAAGTCAGGTAATGCAAAATATGCGATGTGATTGGCTACTTTTTATAAACAGCGACAGGTCAATTGGTATGAAGCTGATGGACGGAATTGAGTAGTGATGGTATATTATACAAATATGGACTGGCAATGAGGTTAATAGTGGACGTATATGCAACCTGAGGGACTGTGAGTGACCAGAAGAGTGACCCTCTTCTGGTCACAGGCCCGAAGGATGCATATACGTCCACTATTGACCAAATTAGGCAGTCCATATGTGTTTTAGAGTCAATCGGGGACCTTTATGTCCTCTATTGTTCAGGGTCCCCAATTGAATGCAGAAACAAACTGATACACCCCCACACCCTCCAACACCACCCCCTTCCTTAACCATCATCATTGCCATTGCCACCCCCACACCACCCCTACCCATGCCCATCCCCACCCATACAAACATCCCCAATTAACCATAACCCCAAACTTCAAAGAAAAACTTTAAAGAAAAAGCAGACGGCTGGATGGACGGACATACGGCCCCGACAGCCCGACGGACGGACGGACAGTGGGACGGACATCAGTATTACATAGGCTTGCATCTGCTTCACAGCTCGCCAAAAACAAATGTATTTGACACAGGTGTATGTATGTTTCCAGTGTGGCTGATCGATCCATACAAATTCTCACCACTAACTGACATATACAGTAAACGAGTTTCCCACTGTTTGGACAAGCTTTACATTGGTACATTGGTTTGCCTTTCATCAAAATGGATTTTAAGTTGTGGTATGATGCACAAAATCAACAACTAATTTCAGTAAAGGTTCAGCTCACAGACAACTTCATAAGTGATCGATGGCTTTAGTGGCCCTTGGTCCCCTACGTGGTTGCATGCAATTCGAAAGAATCCTCACAGGTTTGGTGGTTCATTTGTCTAACTCGTCGAATTTTCTGAGGTTTTGGTGATGATATCCTTCAATTGTTTCCAAAATACAACTTTTTTAAAGTGGATCATTACTGGTTTTTATCAAATGGGAACACAACCTGCAGTTCTATTTTGGTTGTAAGTAACAGTTGCAATAAAATGCCAGATCTTAATCAGGAATCGAAATATCCACTGGACTGGACCGAGTCAAGTGGTTTGAATGTCAGTCTTCAAAATTTTTCAGGAAACTAGTCTGGTGGTCTGGTGATCTTTTTCACACATCGGGTAAATGCCACATCACTAAAAGTCCTTTTGTTTTCCTAAATGCAGCAAAACGAAATGTCTCAATTTCTGGAATGCCCACTTTGTGGGCGTGAATTTAAAAACAGTAATTTCTAACCTCTCCCTAACAAAGTCTGCAAAAGGAAAATACAAATTGGAACTGCACCTTCACTAGTAAAAACTCTTATTTTTGTTCTGTTGAGACAATTGTTAAGTACATGTATACATGTACATGTAAAAGACATTTTCACATTTGAAGAACAAAGTTGCCTTGTAAGCTTTTTATTTTGCCACAATGATATCAATAAACAGTGGCAAAGACTGACTTCTACCGGTTTCACACAGTGCTCTTACCTGGGTAATGTCGAACGAAAAAATTAACCCCAAGATCACCCGGGTATCTTGGAGCGTTCGCACAACTCTTCTCGGAGTTAGATATTCTCCAGGTTAACTGCCTCAAAACATTTAAACTGGGTAATTTCTAACCCTGCTCTGGAGGTGGGTTAACCCACCAATCTCGGGGTTAACAACGGCCTTGATACGATTCTCCGGGTTGACTTTGAATGTGTGAACGCTCGCCTAATAATCCAACCTGGGTATGTTCGCCCCTGGTTTGTCGAGCTGTCTGCGTACTCTCTGATCTGCACTAAAGATCATATAACGCTGCACGGCATGATGTTATGTCTCAACGCGCCAATTGGGATGCAATGACGTAACTATCTTCCATAGCAGGTACCCTTTTGCAGCGGGTTTACGTCCGTCTGGTAATTTGTGTTATTTGTTTACCGCACAATAAATTGCAGGGCACCAGTCTTGACCGCAACGATAATGTGTACATGATATATCGGGTGCATTCCACCAAATCCTTGCATTTCTGCACGCAAGCTCATTAATATTCTGTGATCCCACGGAATTTTTACAATAAGATAGGCCATAATCAGGAGGCAGCATAGAAATATTTCAATAAATCCTGAATTTGGGACTGATAGTTGCCAGTTCGGGGCATTTCTTTCACAAAAAGCCCCAAATTGTGGACCTATTTTGGATAGCGGCAGGAGGTTACATTCAGAAATGAGCGCTTAGTTTTACTGCTATTTGGGGGTATCTTCGTTCAAAGGCAAATAAAAACAAATTTCATGGCTAACTTCCATAAAATTAAAACGAAAAGTGATCTTCTGGCCATAATCTTGAATTTCCAGTGAAAAAAACGGACGCCAACCTCTGCACGAGAGTCAACAGGCAGCACTACTTTGGTCCGATTTTGCACTGTTTTCTATGGGCACGTATTTGGTGAAGTGCAATTCCAAGTGACTGAGTGCAATGCATTGTGGGAGGGCAAAGGTCAAGCGATGCTATTCTCCGGTTTCGCGTTTGCAATCGCTGTGTGAAAGCTGCCGATCATTTACCTGGGTACGCACCAAAGCGGGTAAGATGAATTGCGGAGTTAAGCATGTTGTGTGAAACCAATTCTCCGGGTTATTTTTTACGCGGGTGTGGACAACTACCCGGGTAATTATGTACCCGGGTAATAAGAGCACTGTGTGAAACCAGTATTTATTGTTTTCATCAGGAAATTTGGGGTTTAAGTGGGCAAAAAGGGTGTGACTGCACAATACCCTGTTGTACACATCAATGCACCTGGCACCTGATTGAGGGTTGGGGTAATTGCAACTGGGCCAAAACAAGACCTGCATCAGAAGAATGCATTTTTCAGCACCATAAACCTTTTCGAAATTCAAAACTTGGTACATGTACATGTATATGTATAGAGACATGCTTTAGTGCACCATCTTTGGTGTGGAGAAAAATGAACATCCCAGGCTGAAACGTCACCACCATTAAGGCAAAAACCCGTTTTTCACAATAGCCCATTGTGCATAATTTTCTTGGCTTTTCCGGATGTTGTGGAAAAGCCTTCCTTTTTGTTCACATTTTGTTTTTTTCTTCTTAATGACAGTGTACATGTTCTTTCTAGGTTCCACTTTTGCCATTAAACTTTGTTGTACAATGTACATCATTCAAAGTTGGCACAGTGACAGTTCTCAAAGCGTAGATGTATGCATTTTTCAAAGCATATATCTACAAAACGGTCACTTCGATTGGATTGAAACTTGGTATGTGGTTGGACTGGGATGTGTTATAGATAAAAATTGAGGTAACATCATCACGACAACATCGTGCAATTTCCTATGTAATTTTGAAATTTTGGTTACTTTTACACTGTCTCACTAATGAAATATGATGAATTCAAAATTCCTTTTGTAATACCCAATACGCACATGCATGCGCACAAAATGTGGAAAAATGCACGACTCATGATCATCGATGACGTCATTAAAAGTGCCATTTTTTAAAACAAACATTAGACAATGTTCGATTGTCATGAAACTTGGTGGGTAAGTAGATGACAATCGGTTGACTTTTTATGATTTTTTCAAAATTACTCAAAATTTGTGAAGTTCTGTGAGTACTTGCTACTCTCGTGATTTATTATTAAATTTTTAATATTTAAAACCCCACTGACTTTGAACACAAACCCTAATTAGCATAAACCCTGACAGTTTGAGGGCACTAACGAGTATAATATTTAATTCAAAAAGTTAGAGTGGCCTGATATTTCGTCTTGAGGCCAACACTTATACAGAGGCTAATGACAAGAAGACAAGAAACAAATGTTTAAATACCAAGAGACAGTCAAAGGGGACAAAGAAATTGATAGAAATGCGGAAAATCCCCATGTCCTGTTGCAGAAAGGCATAGCAGCTCTAGTTTTACCATAGGTCTTGTGAACTACTTTGAGGTCTAGTGGCATGCTACATGTATGTTACTAGCCCAGCTGTCTTATTGATTTTTACTTGAAATCAAACCCCTGTTGAATTACTTTTTCTCAGATCAAGCAAGAATGTAGCTCTACATGTTAAATATACATACATTATGAATACCAAATGCAATCCAAAGTGATATTCAAGAGAAATATAGGAATTCCAACATTTACCTGCACACAAAACTACGTGAGTAGTCAGTTCATCAATTGTTGACCCATACAGGAAGCCGTTTGTATTGGCAAAGACCTTCAATCTATCCTGAATACCAAACAACCAAATATCAGAATCATGAAAACATCCAAATAAAACATGCGTGCATTAATACATTGGTTTCAAACCGTTTAAAACCATATCCATATTTTACATTTAATACAAACTCACACGTTGGCGTCTGTTTAGACCAGATGAAACCAGTGATGTGTATGTTCCTCCCTGAAATGAAAATAAGACATAACCAAAAAAAGCCCAAATTGCACCTGCATGTTTAAACTGAATTATGGGTATCAACTTGCAACAGGGCAACATGTACATACATGTATACAGTGTAGGAATATTTCTGCCCAAATCGATATTTAGCCACATGTCAACATCCTGGGTACTTAAAATATAAAGCATTAATGTTCCAATTTTTGGACAAAAAAGGAACAAAACAATAGCTAGTCTTAAGTGGGCATGGTGGACTTATGCAACTATATAGTTGCCAATACATGTACATGTACATGTATTATAAAACAAAAAAGGTACACTGTACCAGTATCCACTTCAGCGAAGAGTCAATGAGTTGGTAAAAAAACATAAGTTATAGTCTACCATTGACATTGTGCATGTAGACCTACACAAAATTTTAATGTGTATTTGAGTGTTAATCATAGTCCAGTATGTTCTTTATTGAACTTGGCACAGGCATGAAGTAACAAAAATTGGTGGACATGAAAGGTGTTTTGAAGTCTTATTTCATGTAATGAAAGAAACCTCTGATGTTGGTGGGGTTCTGTTTGACATCTCTTCTCCATCAGTGTCCTAAGCTAAAATTAACAAGAATTTAGAGGCAAAACTGATTATCAGAAGAATTTTTGGCACCCAGAGCAGATGTAATATATATTTTCCACTTAAGACACAAATATTACTTCCTGCACATGTAACTTTTTATGGCTGCTGGGCACAATGCACACAGCACATTCTGACATTTCTAATGTTGTTTGAAATAAATCAACCATCACTTGTCAAACTTGTCACAAACTAATGTACAAATACAGTCCACTCTCCTTATTACAAGGTCCCTGGGACATGGCTGGAACGCATAGGCCACATGCTCTTGTTCATGTTCACGGCAATGAATTTTTATCAAAAAAAGTTTGATGATGTTTTCCATGCAATTATTATGTACATACATAATAAATAAAGTCACAAAAGTACGTAAGAGTAAACCTTGTATGATAATCGACAAGAAAACAAAACAAAGTGGCCGACCTTTAACCAAACAATGGGGTGTTCTGATCAGAAAAACTCAGAACTATTTGAGAATGATAATTATTTCGCATACAGTACCGCTCACCGTTAATATGCCCCGACCGGGGACAATTAATCCCATCGTGAATATGCACAGTGAACGTCCTCTGCTTAAGAATGATTTAGACCATAAAAGACTCTGGAATTAGGTACCAAGTCTTTACGCGATTGAGTGCCATGGTGCATGTTGTGATGTTTACCTTGAATGGTCGAGCAGTGGCGTGTTTTATGGCGGATGGAGGCCGCTTCTTATCTGAGCTTAAAAGCTTTGTCAACTGACTTGTGCTGATAAAGTGGCTCCAATTGGAACGACCGCGTAGCCCAGAAGCGCTTTGAAGGTTGCCGTCAAGCAATGTATGCATGGAGTGAGTGGGGTTTTGCTTGCAAATTTAACTGACTGAACAGAAGACGTGCATTTTCATCAAATGCAATTTGAGTGTACTACTAGTCATCTCAAACAAACGATGGTAACATTGTATTAAAAGGAAATTACCAAAATTACCCTATTCCCACAAAACGTGGACTTTACAGACGAGCATTGTATTTCAGCCAAAACCATACACCGTCCCATTCCCCCGCCCTATAATGTAAGCGTCAAACCAACCTTGTTGTCCAATTACAAAGCTGGTTTCAAAAATTCTTCATTGCCATTGATTTTTAAGCTGCGACTTCGTCCAGAGCACCGCCAAATTATCCACCAGCCACCCCAGCAACCAGATTATCGTCCAATGCCGATTTCCAGTTTTAGAAGTCTTCACTGTCATTGGTTTCATTCATAGAGCATGCCGTCGTCAGTGAACGTAACACCCTATAGCTGCACATGTTTTCAATGACAGGAGATCACCTTCCAATCCCGAAACCCAGTTCTACAAGACTTCATGAGGCAAAGGCGGCAAACTCATAACTTCCTCTGGCCGTAATCTCCAAAAAAGATATACATTATATTACAATTGAGGGTCTGCGTCAATCAACAAAGCTCTACCCAAGAATAAATTAGAGAGGACAGGTAATTTTTTTGCCCTAGGTGAATTTATTTGCCTCTTGGTCTCTAACCCTAACTCGTCTATTAAGAAATCTTTTCCATCCTCCATGCTCTACACAAGTTCATGTCTGAAAAACATGATATATCATTTTCCCCAATAAATATCCCGGTGACTTCATTAATACTTCTAAACATTGGGGCTAGTTGTCTAGATGAAGTAAATGATGAAATGAAAATAGTCTATTATGATGATAAGATAAAGAGATTATTGCATCACCGAAGAAAAAACTGGAAGCACCATTACGTACCCGTACGTAGATAGCCCAATCGGCAGCGGCAAATCCTCATTGACTTGAGGAGACAACCGACTGGCAGGCCGACCGACAGCAACGTCTCAGTACACCCAAACACTCTTTACTTAAATCCATCAAGCTCTGTACACCAGTCCTTCATTTCTAGAAAATCAAGGAGAGCTATAAATTGCTCTCCTCAAATTTCCCAGGAGAGCAAATCGCTCTCCTTAAAATAAACGTACCATTTAAGTACAAAAACGGAGTAAATTGAAATGATAGTCCACTTGCTGATACCATTTGTTTTCATGGTTATCTTCTGTCTTAATAACCAGTTCACAGGGCAACCTTGACTAGTTTTATATAAAATTAGGCATAAATTACATGTACTTTGTTTAAAACATAATTTGGTTTCTGTTTAATTTTCCATATAAGCGTTTCCAGTAAAAAGAATGCCCCTAATATAAATTTATTTATCTGACAAGTTTCTTCCTGTTTTGTTTTACTAGTGTTCACTTAGGCAATAAATGATAGGGCCGAAATAAATAATATTTCTGTTTCCGGTAACATCCAGCTGACAAAATGGGATGAAAGGAAGGCCAAAAAATTAGTTTTGAAAAAACTTTACTAAAGTTTAGTGGTAAGTAAAAAAAGTCGGAAAAAACTTTTTATTCTATTTAAATTTCCAAGATTTTGACAGAGGCGGGTGCGGTAAGGGCAAAAATAAATTTTATTTTTTTGTCAATTTTCGGGAGCGGCGGGTTTGCTAACCAAGCAATAAAAAAATGTTTGGGTAATTCGGCCGAAAAATTATTTTCCGGTTACCTGACTGACTCTATTTTTAAAGTCACGAGCCTTACATATTTATTGTCAATTTCCCCGCCTCCCCCCCCAAAAAATATGATAACTATAAATATAAAATATATTGCTGTCTTTCTGTCTTCACCAAAAAACTCTCAGCAACCCTTTTTCATAAAGAAATGCTTGTATTTATTTGTTTTCTAACTTACATGCGCTAATTGTTCAAAAGAAACCTCCATTGTTTTACAAATTTGCTTTGCCGGCCGAATCGCGATAACAACTTCAATAATAACTACGTGTGTATTATCAGGCTAACTCAATGCAGTGATGACTGGTTCCCGGCGCCGCGCCGCGCCGCACATTTTATATGAAAATGCGGTTACCAGTCAGTGCATGGCTGTTCACATGGCTCGGCCTAGGCAGGCCGCTCTATGCTATCAACTGGTCAGATTCGACATCGTAAAAATACCTACATGGTAGGCTTTTGCAGGTTAACTCCCAGAGCTTTATCTCTCTTGTCCGTGTATGTAGTTTTGGTGTTTCAGAATTCAACTTCATATCGCACTTCTTGTAATTGAAGCCTGCTTTCCCCATTATATTTCTAACGTTAAACGAGGTCTGTTATGAATAGTGCATGAATAGCGCATCATGCAAGGAGTTTTGACCAGTTTCCCATTTTGACAAGTGTTATGCATAATGGTGCATACAACATGAATGTTTCATTATTTATCGAACGTACATGTAATATACAGACAAATATTAAGGTAGGTTTTATTCACTTTTTTGTGGCCATAAGCTTTCGTAAATCACCATAAAAGTCCTGAAAAAATTGCGACCATCATAGGCCTAATCGGGAGCAAAACCATTTTTCGGCCTTACAATGGAACACCCACCATGTTCAACCACCATCGATTAAAAAAAAAATGTACATGTGATATAGCTCTTCAAATCTGAACTTTTATCCAACAATTTCACTCTGAAACTGAAAGCCGCTAGAAACTGAATTCAAGATCAGTAAAAGGAAGTCATCGCGAACTAACTGGAGACGCACACTGCGTTGTTTTTGTCATAAAATCAACTCATCAACTGATGTTTATTGCTTACCGCGGATCGTGATTTGTTTACGGTGAGTGGTACTGTACATACTAGCCTTATGACTGAGAACGTACTCCTGTGCCTCTGTGTTCAAACACCCTTCAACTATGATTAAGAAGCCTCCAGCCATGTTTAAACAACTGTTTAACCCCTTAAGTGCAGGGAGACGTCATATGATGGAATGAACAGGCAATACACCCGCTTGCATCACATCCCGCGCTTCCTGTATATACGCTGTTTTACAGGGTTAGTTTGATAGCACGGGTTTTTGATAGCAGGGCAAAGTTTGGCGAATCTTCTGCCCTCTTTGTGAGCCAAAAACCCCATTGTTATTGACTGAATAGGCTCTTTGCTCAGCAATATTCAGTGAATGGGATTATGCAGCTCTGCTCACACATGGTACATGTGCATGTCTGTTAGCTATATGCATACATGTGTTACCGTACGTACACGTATATTGTATGTGTACATGTATATCGAGTCAGGGTGCACTCACAATCTATGCTGCCGTGCCGCACGGGCGCTCTATGCTTATTACCGCAAAGTGGTACGTCATCAAAAATGCTTTCTGTCACCAATGGGTTAAACACATCCATGTAAAAGGCTTGCCACCAATAGCTATAGCGAAAATCCCTCTGCATTTCTGAATGTACACGGCTGTCAACATTACTAAACGTGAATTACAATACTCTTACCATTTGTCTAGGATGGGTTGTCTGAGCTGGCAGGGTCGCCCGAGCTGGAAGGGTCGCTACAGCCCGCACCGTCGACTCGGCGTGCAGGGTCGTCTCAGCTGGCACAGTCGTTTCAGCTGGCAGGGTCGCCTTAGGCGACATGGTCGTCTCACCCAATATGGTTGTCTCAGCCGGCACTGTCTCCAGCACAGTTGCCTCAACTGGCACGGTCATCTCAGTTGACACGGTCACCTCAGTCAGCATGGTCGTCTCAACCGGCATGGTCAGCTCAGTCGGCACTGTTGTCTCAGTCGGCACTCTTGTATCAGCCAGCACTGTCGACTCAGCTGGCATGGTCACTTCAGTCAGCATGGTCGTCTCAACGGGCATGGTTAGCTCAGTCGGCACTGTTGTCTCAGCCGGCATAGTCGCCTCAGCCGGCACTGTCGACTCAGCTGGCATGGTCACCTCAGTCAGCATGGTCATCTCAACCGGCATGGTCAACTCAGCTGGCACTGTTGTCTCAGCAGGCATGGTCGTCTGATCCAGCAGGATGGTCTCAGCTGGCACAATAATGGTCTTTGCTGGCCGTACCTTGTTTTTCTGTCGCTGCTTGTTCTGTGGTAGTGACACAAGTAAAAACAACAGTGTTGATGAAGTTGAGACCATGCACAAGACCAGTTTGTTTCAGGCACAAGCTACAGGCATAAACCAATACTAAGGGATGTCTTCATTACAGTTTATTTTTGATAGCTTGATACTTGAATTAAGACCGAAGGTCTTGTGATGATTTTGTGCTACATGTAGTTTAGCAGTGTCTTGTGCTGATCACCTTAGTGCTTTCAAGCCTTATCATGACCCACTCTCCAAAATCCTCCTGATAGTTTTGCAGAATTATTGAGGATTGAGCATGAATTGTATTTCAAGAGAGACAGGTCTTTTGAACGCAAATGGTTTGGGTTTTTAACCCATTAGCACTTTCATGTACATACTGTCACTTTATGGCTGATTACTCACTGGAGAGAAATGTGAAAAATACACCAACCCCAAATAAATAAAAAATACTGCTCTTTCTGTTCATTTTTGTGTGTGGCAAGTTGTTTTTAATCTTGTACAGTATGAATTCCCCTTTCCTGTCAATAACTGTTTTTGGGTGTACGTCGTCATATCGCTGGCCTTTGACCTTTCAAAATTGAAAAATCACTCAAATATAGGGAAAAAGTATACTTTGCACTTGAAAGGAGTATCACTCTGTCCATGTTGCATAGAATAGTTGACGAAATGAGATGCATACAATTATATTAATTATGTGTGGGCACTTCACCATAATTCTTGACACGTAAATGAATCAAATTTGAAAATTACGGCGAAGAATTAGCAGCACAATGTACGCCTAATGAGGTGTTATTAGCATGCATTGTAAAAACGACAGGCTCATCCTTGTGACTGTGGGGAGTTCGAGACTTTCATTATACTGGTAAAATGTCCAACTAAACATTACAGTTACTACCTGTGACACTTCAGTATCACTCCAAAGCCTCTAAATCTTCAGTATTGGAATCCAATTGATCGATTTCTTGCAATTCTTCTTGTAATTTCGGTGTCGGAACCGGCATGATCAGTGTCCAACTAACGTCTTCATACAGCGAGTGCTGTGAGTACACATGCGCGTTGAGGAGCTAGGGAGTTTCAACTTCTTCAAAAGGTCATAACTACATTTTTTCAATAGCAACGGCAGTGTTTTTTTTTCTTCAATAAAAGAAGAACTCCCCAGCTACATGCCAATATGAATATAGAGGGCGCTATTCATATGGTTCTATGCAATACAGCCTGATAAAAAGACGTGCGATTTTGGAGCGGTTTCGGGCGCAACAGTGAGTAATAGGCCGGGCGGTTTCAGGCGCATCAGGGACTAAAGGGTTAACCATGTAAACCCAACACAATCTTCCTGAATCCTCCTTGCAGTACAGAGCGTTCAAGTAAAAGGTCAAACAGCGAGCTTCTGGAACCCTCGTGCAGTGACACTACGGTGATTTTACAGGGTTGAAAATCTACTGTCTATTATTTTTGACAGACGTAAATACAAACTTTCAGATCCCACAAAATAGAATCATAAGAACAGGCATGCAACTCTTCAATTTGAAAAAAAGAGGAAAATATTTTTGCATAGGTCAACCAAATTGTGAGCACGCAGTGCGAAGTCAATTCGGCAAAAATTTTGACTTTTACATGCTCTGTGGTGCATGCTTAAGCATGTTTTGGCAGTTGAAGTGAAATTTGTGTGAATATTTCAAACATTTTACAACATACTTTATATTAAAAACTCAGCAATCACAAGAAGATCAAGAAGAAAATCAATCTAAAAAATTACTAAAAATTTGTATACACAGTTTAATCAATATATATTTTTTATTAAAAAAAATCTGTATCTTACTTTGGAGGCAGTAATTTGTTTTTCGTAGCTTTTTGATACTTTGCAGTGATCGGTCAGCATTACATGATTATGGGTCCACATCCATATTACTGTCACAGAAATCTATTTCTTTTTGCATACCAAGTGCCACGTCTGGCCTATCCAGTTTTCGGACACCTTCGGCTAGAGGAACTTCATCATCCACTTTTTTCCAGCTCCACTTCCAAGCATTTTATGCCTTTATCAATGCTTTTGATATTTTGTCCCTATTTGCGTTCGATGTTGATATTTTGACACATGTGTGATTGACATTCTCGATGCACGTTGATGTTTTTCAACGTTTGCGGCATGGCATCGCATCGTGGTATAGCATCCATGTAACAGTGTGTTTATTAATGTCAGGAAAAAATGTGGCACCAGTCTATTAGCTTGTCGTTGACAGAGAGCGCTTGCACGTACGGTGCTAAGTATGTGTTCTGCACTTTTTAATGCACTTAATGCGTGCACAAAACACGGAGCCGGACGATGTTTTTCTGGCTTTTGCGCGGCTGGCGCACTCGCTTGTACTAAAAATGCGGAACTGGCGTCGCATCGCAGACAGAAACATGCCCAAAACACAGACTTTTTTTATGTGTGGACAGAATTTTCAAAAACCGCAGAACCGCGGAAAAGTTGCATGCCTGTAAGAATTTAATCTTGCTATTTTATAGTGGGGAAGAACTGATAAAATGGGGAAATTTCTTTTGTAACTTTTCACTTGTCCCCATGTCAATCGCTGGCTTGGCCTATTCTTTATGCATTGCCCTCGTGCATGAGAACAAGAATGTAGACCTGCCTGCAACATTCCACCTTTTGGGGGATAGGTTATAGACATGATGGAACGTACTTCAGCCGATACTGCAACGAGACCCACGTTTGCAGTACACGTGGAAAATATTGCATCGCCCAACAGGCACATTTTTACTGCATGTAGTTTAGAAATGCCGGAAGTGAGATGTCAGACTTTGTTTACGTTATTACGCTTTCCACTTGAGTGATTTATAATTTGTTTGATAAATTAATACGAAGACTATTTTAGTCAGTCTTGAGCTCCAAACAAGTGAAAAGTCATTGAAACTGTTTGCAGCTTCACATGTGATATTTCCTATCCTAGAGTTCCGGAAGCCTGCCACCAGGGGGTCAACCTCCAGCAACAGGGGTCTACGGGATTAGGGTCGATAGAGTTGACAATCCACTGCGTGGTGTTTACTACAATTTAACTAATTAAATTTGGGTTATAATATTGTGCCACCTCAATTTTAAAAACCAAAGTTTTCAAGCCTTTCTCCTGTATTATGTTTACATGCATTATACGAACCTGTTTACGCCAAGGCAAGTTGCTCTGCCCGTAGTTGTATCGTATCTCATCACCTTTTCTGATAGAGGAATTGGCTACGATGATTAAGTGTGGCTTTTCATTAACGACTATCTTTTGCACTTTGGCATTAGGACGTATCCAGTCATCATTGATTAATCTCCCTCTGAAGTCTCCAGATGTTGCATCAATACTGTAAAAATTCACAAAAGGATATATTAAGAGACATGAGATATTTCAGGTTTTAAATCACGGTCCAGAAAAGTTGTTTCTTTTCTATTTGGAGAATTTATCCCTAATCATATTAACCCTAATCACCTCATTTTTTATTAGAAGGCTGACTGAACCCATCAAATTCCAACACCCTTTAGCTGCTCCATCGGTTATACATGTATGCACGCAACTCGCTGGACTAGTACACAGCCCAACAAACTCCAACAGGCAGTCAACTGTTAGGTTTTGGCTGAGTGGGGGTACTTGGTCATATACTGGCACTATAGTACTGCTCACATTAAATGCAAAACGACGTCTAGATCAACTCATACATTGAGTGTATGTATAAGGTAGATTAAGCACGGTACTGGATAAGATGGGGATTAAACATGATGCATCTGTTGGTGAATGTAAATGAAGGGTTCCAGCCTTAGGCCCCCCCCCAAAAAAAAATTGTTGGATTGACGAAATGGGTCATTGGTTGCTATTTTTTTATTTCCAATCTAATGCAGTGCAGTCATTTTTAGTACGCATAAACACATAAAAACAAAAACAGAAGCCAAAAAAAATTCTAAGGTCGGTGATAATTATTAGGGGCGGTCAGTTACTTTGTTTTTTTAGAAAAAGCCATAAAATCGCTAGGGTCAGCAATTTTTTTTAGGGCAGATCGGGTTAGTCAATACAACTTTTTTTAGGCCTTAATTGAAACCTATTATACATGTACCAGTACTTACCACATCCTCTTGTCTTTGTGGATGAAGTAAAAAATGTAGTCTTGGTTAGAAAGCTTCTCTCCTTCACTTCCGATCAAAAGATTCCCACGGTACTCAACAATGAATTCCCCTGGGAAAAAGGGCTTTTCTGCAAATAGCCCTTTTCCTGTGAATTACAAAAAAAGATCAGTAGGGAAAATAAAAGTGTGTTTTTACTCATAAATGCCCAAGACAGTTTCCCCGTTCCTATTGGTCCAGAGCCCATCACATGCCCAATATTACATGTAAACGATTGATAAAGACACAGCTGGAGGTAGAAGTGTTTAATACTGGCTGGCAACAAAGGTGGCCCCTAAACGAGGACAAAGTTGTTTAATACGTCCTCATGTGCTGAATAACGGCACAACTTTGGAAAGTATGTTTTCATTAATCGAAGAAGCTTAATTGTTGCCTGAAAGCAAGTGGGTTATGAAGTTAATGCGAATTTGGGTAAGAGAATAATTCTGTAAAATAATTTTTGATTGATGCATAATTTACACCCATCAAAGACTTATCAACAAATTATTTTGTTGTTGGCCATTACTAAAAAATGATGCAAAAATTACCGTCTGCTAAAATGTTTATCGTTTGACACACACTGGCATCATTTGCATCAACTGTTTAATGTCCAGATACAAATTCTCTCTAAATTATCAAAGTAACAAAGTAACTTTCGTTGTTGAAGTTCATCAATTTCAGCTTGAACTAAAAATATTTTTACAAAGCAGTGTTGTATCAGGAAAAGTAAAAAAAAAGTTTAGTGTCCTTCGTCTCTTGAAAAAAGGGAGGAGGTTTTTTTTAACCACACCCGTCGGGCCTCTTTTTCAAGATGACCGCCAGCTTTTTTGTTTAAATGGGCCCCACTTGGAATCAGGATAGGCTGGTATCAGCTTTTTAAGAGCTGATCTTTTCCTCCCAATCTTTGGAAAAGCGTTGTACTGGTAGTTTTCTTTGTTTTATAACTTGAAAAAGAATGGAGGGCACAAAAAAGGAAGCGGGCGGGGACACTAAACACTATTACTCTTTACTATTATTGTCATTGAGAAAGTACAGTTTTGTGTAAACAATTGCAAACTGGGTTTCTCTTTCTTGTTGCACAACCCCCTGGATTGATAATGACCATTAGGTCTGGTTCGCATTCACATTCATGTTCCCACTGATGACCCTTAGGCTTGGGTCATTATCAACATCCAGACTCCAGCCTGGTCTTAAATATAGTGATTACGAATGGCAAACCACATACCATATTTATTCTCTTATTGAAAATCCTGTCACAAGTAGTTCCACATTTTCCCTTACAGTTATAAACACGGAGTCTGTTTTACATTATAAATGAAGTGTACCGATACATGACTAGTCAAATATTTTCAGAGGGCTAATATGTATTTTATTGAGGGCTAGTACATGTAGATATATTTTAAAGGAATATTGCTCCACTAACCCTTGTCAAAGTTTTGTGATGTTGGATGGCAACCAATGAGAGAAAAACGGCTTGTATTCAACCTTCAAATGGTGTTGTAGTTACAGTGTCTTATAAAATACTGTAAGTTCTTTATTTTGTAAATAGGATAGTTTGCACAGAGGCTGAGACGTGGTCCAAGATCCACTGAATGTACTGGTAACGTCTCATCAATTCCGTACACTATGTGCATGCAGCCGCTTTTAGACAAGGATTAACTATTCAGAATAATGAATGTTTTGCATCGGGGTAATATACATCAATATTACTTTTTTGCTCTTCACTGACGTGAATTAACACGCACTGTATGCTTTACCACCTACTGTATGCTTTACCACCTGAGTGAAAGCTGGAAAATTCACTTGGGTGAGACTTGAACCCACAACCTCCAGCTTACTAGTGCAGAAGTCTAAACCACTCGACCACCTAGCTAATGGTGTCAGCTGGCCGGTCCGATTATGATGTACATTGCGGTGGGTACTGCGATGGGTATTCATACATGTACATATTATAATGAAGGGTTTGCATGGGGGTGACATACAGGGTGTCTCCCCCCAAAAAATGCAGCAAGCAGAGAAAGGGGCCCTGTGTCCTTGAAATATTGCATATTGGATTCTGGTGCTTGTATAATGTTTAACCTGGGATATTCAGCTTCCAAATACTGTTTATTTCATCTGTTTTACTTCTGTAAAACCAAAGATCACACATTGAATACAAACACTCGAAAACCAATTTGTGCCACTTTCATTGCAGTAGGATATGAACAGGTGCCTTTTGTTTGTCATGTCCTAACAATGTAAGAATGGCAAGTAATGAATAAAATAATAGTACATAATTATAGTACGTAATAAATGAACGTAAGATCAAATGGAGTAAAAAGGAAAAGAAAACGAGATATGTGTTTGTGGGCAAATACAGAGCTGTTTAGCTTTTAAGTGGAAAGCTCTGTATTCAAGGTCAGAGTTCGAGTTTCATAAGAAATGGAATCATTACTTCAGATTTTGAGTATTACTACACATTGGTGTTTTACTTGTCAAAAGAATTTTCGTGTCTACAATTTTCTGTTCTTGAGATATAAATACAAAATCCAAAGATCGATTAAATCATATAAAATCATGCGATGACGTCATCAACACATGACTGCAACTTTGGCTAAACCTCTTTCTAAAATACTTGTGTCCCAAGTTTCAATTGTTCATTAGTTATAAACAAAAAGTGCAAAAGACTAACAACTTTAATTATCGGACGGACGCTAGAGGGCAGCAGAACACTTTCATGGTGTCAGCACAAACGCAGTGCATGGGTTGCCAGTCGCACGTGATTGGAAAAAAAAATTGGCAAATTTGTTGACATCACACTTCCCGTTTGGACTTTAGTCGAGTGCCGTGCAATCACGAAATGTGCAACAATGTGCGTAATACAATAGGACTCGGAGGCCTATGCGTGATTTATGTCTGTGGTGGCATGAGATATGAATAAAAGTTGTAAAAATTTAGTAAATCATATGAATAACGTAATGACGTCAGGAGCATGTGACTAAAATGCATCTTTTATTGTTGCAAACATATTGTTTGCTTTGTTGTATTGTATAAAATACATGTCACATGTTCACGATTAGTTGTTTTAATCTCCCGTAACACAAGACAGTATATAAAATTATTAATTACATTGTTTGCTTAGATGATTACAATCCCTTAGGCCAAACCAAAAAGCTTGCATTACAGTAATCAAACCTACATGGATTCTTCGGCACTGAAATTGCCAACCTTTAACTATTTATTGCAATATTTGTATTGTTTGTAAATAAATACAAAATGGAATAAAACTGACTATTCCTGCGAGTTATACTGTATGTCAATTCCACAAAGGGTGTGACACAAATGTAAATGCAGCCTAAAGGAACACTTGAAATGTATAATTGATTTCCATATGCTACTTTAACTTATTTTCCTCTAAAGTGACTAACACCCTCTAGAAAGTAATTACAGGTCATAAAAGTCAATGTGAGCAAATATAAGAAAATCTAAGCAATTTCTTAACAAAATACTGAGAATTTGTCAGACCATTCTCATAGAGTTTGTACACAGGGTGTTGAGTGAAAGTAGTATCGAAATCTTTCCCATTAATCTTAAATAACCGAGTGCAACCGTGCTTGTCATGTGTGACCATCATAGTCAGTTGAAATTACGAAAGAAATCAAAACCGCCACAAAATCTGAATATTGAGAACATCCTTCAAAATGCAAAAAGGGGGCAGTAACACTGGTCAAAGACATCATAAATGTGGCCCTCTGCACAGAACCTTTAAGGACAATGAGGCATAGTTACACTTATCACTTGCACCTCCAAAAATTATGATAAATGCATATTAAGCAGAGCAGTAAACTGTTTGAGCTCTCGCAAATTGAGGAAATGTTTGACCTAAACACAAATATACATGACAGTCCATTCCTTTATTATTTAATCCTTTTTCATCTGAATCATCAGCTTCAGGGAAGTATGTGATCTTCATCAATCGGAATATATTTGCGCAGTTTACCTTTTGTGCATTCTACATGCAGTTTTTTTTTACATATAAGCAAGGCACAAATTCCCATTATACTGTCTGGAGTGGAAAGGAGATCCATTCAGTAGATGACGTCATCATTAATGAACTCGATCCTCTTCTGTGTGGAGATGGCACATCGGGGTGTGCATGCAGGGCATGCATGCCTGGTAGTCATCTTTACATGTAGGCACATGCATCTTTGGTGGAGGCATCATGGCCTCTGTAACAGTTCACATCTGGAACGTGTTGTATCTGTCAAAGCTGTTGAATTATAATAACATTTTAATAGCAGCAGAGTATGCACTTAACGTCACACAAACACAGTAGGCCTGTCTTGAATACCTACATTAAGTGCGGAAAATTTAATTAAACCAACCATCCATTGCCTCTTTGTAACATTTGGGGGAAAATGGTAATCCATATAAGTATTACCCATGATCAGATGATATGCGTGGTCACATCAGTGGTCATGAGCTGATAGGCAGATAGGGGAATGGTGTAAAACAAGTATAGGAGTTGAGAAGGAAAGTGGAAGAAATAAACACACAGAAAACAACTTTGTAGGAGTTAGAATTCACTCAGGAAACTGTACAGCCGGCACTTGACACTCAATGCACATGCCACAAATCCTATAGGCCGTACGTACAGTATAGAACTTCTTTATAGAATGATTCCATATTGTCATTAAATAATACACGTTCGCCGAAATCTTCTGAATCCCACATAATCCTAGGTCTCGGCTACTAAGCAAACAAGTATGAGTATTCTTACTTCAACGGCATATTATTAAGGTTTATCCGGAAGGCAAGATTAATTCAGACAAACGTATGTTTGGCCAACCATACCTTTGACAATGATTCCAGATCCTCCCCATCCATGTGCATTTACATTTGGAATAGGCCTCCGCCTATGGCCTAGCTGGCTTTGCTTCTAAATTCCATGATGTGTTCATCCCTCCACATTCTTACACCTACCGCCGCAAGTGAGGAAGCAAATTTACATAACTATTGCATTCAACGTAAGCCAGGCCTGAACATGGTTTGCCCTCATGACTATGTGTACTTCGTAAAAGCGATGTAGCACCCTCTAGCATCATGCTCAGTGAATGGTGATTTTCCTTTTGGGGTTGTAGAAAGGTATGATACACATCGTCGTACACATACATGCATTTGCATGTACATGTACAAACACGGGTATAATGTACACGGGTATATGTGATGCGTTTTTCGTACGTCTACAACCTAATCAACATATAGTCGAAAGAATTTAGTCTCTACCATTTTCTGTTCTTGAGATATAAATAAAAGGTCCAAAAATCAAGTCAAATCACATAAAAATCATGTGATGACGTCATCAAAACTTTACTGCAAGTTTGTCTAAAACTCTTTGCGAAATACTTCTGTACAAAGTTTCAATAAAATCTGAGCTTTAATATTGGACTTATAGAACTCTTAAATTTGCACATTCAGTATGACTTCACGTGACATGTGATGACATCATCATGATGTAACTTTTTTTTTTAAATGTTTCTCCCGGGTCTAGTTCTCAGCTTAGTTTGGGGTTAGTTGAAGTCAATTTTGTGTACTTTTTGTCCATGAGAAAAAATAATTAACATTCAAAATTTAATAAAAATCAGTCGATGACGTCATCATGACATCATTTCAGATTTAACCTACTGGTATCATTGTCTACCTAACCACCAAGTTTCATAACGATCGGATGTTTGCTTATGTTTCTAAAAAAAATTTGTTTTATGACGTCACACTAATATCGTGAATTGTGGTATACTGCCATTACCTAACCAACATATTGTTGAAAGAATTTCGATTCTACCGTTTTTCTTTCATGAGATATAAATAACAAGTAAATTCTCATAAAATCGCATGATGACGTCATTAACACGGCACTGCAATTTTTGTCTATAACACGTCCCATAATACTTGTGTACTAAGTTTCAATTGAATCAGAGTTCTGGTTCTTGAGAAAAAGAGCTCTAAACTTTGCATTTTTGGAATGACATCACGTGACACATGATGAAGTCAGCGTTACGAAAATGACTTAGGACCAATGTGGGGTGGTGGTCTAACTATATATATGTCAAGTATGAAGTGAATCGGAAGCGAAACAGTTGCCAAAGTGCCACCTAGAAAAAAACATGTATAATCCTATGGGATTTTTGGTGGCAAAAAATATTTAAAAAATTAAGAAAATAGAATTAAGAAAAACAATAACTGTTTCGCAGAATGCGAAACAGCTAAAAAAAAACAAAAAAAGAACAAATCAAGCCAGCATTATGGAATTCGATCTTGCAAATGTACTACTATCAACGGGAGTGAATAAAGCATCGCACAAATGAAAAAATCTCCCCCTACAAACAGTTCACGAAAAACATCAATCTACGGCGGCAACCTTCATGGAATAATGCCGATTCCTAAACACAAGGAAGGGGACATCACCGGCCTGTTCTTTGAATTTCTGCCTGCACAACCGGTTCTTCCATGCTATTCTTTTTCAACCATAAAGCTGCACTTCCAAAAGAACAAAGTAGTCTGTAACAAACTTATAGTCATGGTGGCAGCCACATTTCACTTCCCTTTGATTGGTAATCAAATAGCGACATGTATGATTACGCCCTTTCTCTATACACAAGCATCTATTTGGGACACCCTGTACATCAATATTAGTTTTTTGCCCTTCATCGATGTGAATTAACGCGCACTGTATGCTCAGTGTTTCACCACCTGCCTGAAAGCTGGAAAAAAATCACTCAGGTGGGACTCGAACCCACGACCTCCTGCTTACTAGTGCAGACATCTTAACCACTCAACCACCAAGCTAACAGTGTCAGAAGGATTAACTATGTTGTATCATCTTTTGAGAAACAATATTTGCTAGATTTTTATATCAGTCTATATTTTTTAGAATATGGTTTTCAACATCATCGAAACAATCTGGTGTTGCCTTTGCATAAACAGCAGAAACATTTGCATTCTTTTTTCTAAATCTAAACCACGTCCCTCTTAGGGAAAACATGACTGCATGCATGTAAGTATGCATTGTGCATATCACAGGGGTTGAATTTCAAGAAGTCTGGTAGAGCGCAGGACAGGTATGTTCACCCCAGTAGCACGGTGCACCACTTACATTACATACAATGTAGAACTTTCTGTTTTCATGCATGCACACTCGGTCATTTGACTGTCGCACACGTCGCCCGACACTATCCTGTTCATTTTCATTATTTTTTTTACAACAAAAAAATGGGAAACTTCGTGAAATGTCCAAAGAACATTAAATCTGAATGGGGAAACCATATTATGAATTCAGATTACATACAAATAAAAAGCCACTCTGAAAAAAGGAAGATATTATGATGAAAAAACAAGAAAGGATTTGAAACAAAATGTCCACACTCTTTAAAATTTCTCCTGTTTCCCAAAGATAGGAAATATACTGATGTACTGGTATGCATGAGACATTGATGAAAATCATGATACATTTTCAAGTGAAAGGAAATTGTACAGCTAAAGTCATAAGGAATTATCCAACGGTGGTTTTTGGTCATGAAACACTGTGACAGGGTATACCGTGCATATTCCTGTTGACACTTGGTGAATGCATGCAATGCAGGGCAACCTTGTACACAGGTCAAATTGTACATACTGTATATACACATGTAGCTACATGTACATACAGAAAAAAGTTATGACGGCCACTTATTTTCCTTGTAGTGACCTATAAGATATCAGCAACTCATTAATGTTTCTTAAAAGTCAAATTCAGCAGTGAAAATATTGAAACATTTTCTAAGAAAACAGAATTTTTCAAACATGTCTCGAGTGTTTGCTGAGGATGTCAAGTGGCAGCTGTGTACAGTATGTGATGGAAGGTGTGTTATAAAACGCATATGGACTGGCATAATTCGGCCAACAGTGCACATTTATGCACCCCTTGGGCCTGCAAGTGACCAGAGGAGGGTCCTATTTCTGGTCACTCCCAGATCCCTCAGGGTGCATAAACGTGCACTGTTGACGTCTTTGCCAGTCCATACATGTGTATAATGCGTGATCCCAAAAGTAAACTGACACAAAATCTGATATAGCTTAAATGTAGTATGGTTTTTCACACATGAGGAAATTGTGTTTTTTTATATTTTTACGCTTGTCTTGTAATAAAATTTCAGTTCAGTAAAATGTTTGAGTCACTATCCCTCACGTATGTTCATGCCCTCCACTTTGTTTGCGCGCATGTGCCAAAATTTCGCCCGGCTCAAGCTGGCCTGTGGAAAAGAAAAGGAGTATCAATTTTCATCCGTGAATATCATCAATATATTTTGAGTGAAATTCATGCCACAGGATCAAATTAAATGAGTTTTTTGCATTTTTAAAAATCAAAATTCAGAATTTCCAAGAAATTGCCATTTTATATCCTTGTCGACTTTCCAATTCCGTGCGTAGGCTTGTAAAAAGGGTCAATGGAAAACATAATTTTGGATGTGTTAGACCTCCAGTTTTCCCAAACATTACTGTATATTAATTTTATTTTTAAATGTATTATTCCGGTGGAATAATACATTTAAAAAAAATTTTTTTTTTACATCTTCTTAAAGCTCTGCACTCGGACACTAGAGCTAAGATCAGGGTCGGTAGGGACCTATCCCCCTCTTTTCTGACGTCATCTGGTGTCCGTCAGGGCTGTGTGCTTGCTCCAACCGTGTTTTGCACTGCCACGGACTCTATCCTAGCAGGATGTGAGGATTCACTTGGAATCAATGTGAGCGACACCAGGTTCACTAACCTCCTGTATGCTGATGATGCCGCTTGTTTTCTAGTCAAACTTGCTCGGGGAGCTCCTTACAACCTTTGAACGGGAGGCCAGCTATATCGGCCTTAAACCTTCATGGGCAGAGACCAAAGTACAGTCACTGTGGTCCCACACCAGCCCCTATTCCTCTAGGGCCCAATGTTAATGTCGACCCAGTTGATTCATTCTGTTATCTTGGATGCACAATTGACTCGTCAGGTCTCTGCAGTAAAGACATACTCCGTAGAATTGGCATTGCCAGTACCATCTTGGGACAATTGGACCGTCTCTGGAGGAGCAAAGCCAGTCTCTCGGTGAAACTCCGGTTTTACCATACGTGTGTTCTTTCTGCCCTCCTCTATGGGTCTGAAACCTGGACGCTCCTAAAGACAGAACAACAGCGCATCCAAGCTTTTCACATGCAATGTCAGCGCCGCATCCTTGGAGTCAGATGGTTCGACTTCATCCCCAACACAACCATCCAGCAGTGCACTGGGCTTGGTAGCATTTTGACAGAGATCTCAGGGAGACGGCACACCCTTTTTGGCCATGTCCGACGTCTCCTGCCCCTGCTTGCCTTGCTCTCGACATCACTGTCCAATTCCATCATGGGCAGCAGCCTGCATCCTGGAGGAGGCCTTGTGGTCGTCCCCGGCTCACCTGGCTTAACCACTACCAGCCGGGGACTCCGAAATCGGAGCCGTATGGTTTATATGTGTGGCCGGGGTCTCCGAACTCGGACAAAGGAAACAGGGCCCTGTGACAAAAGACCGTACTCCGAACAAAAGACCAGGCTGCTGGGCATGACCGGCATTTTTCACTCTCAAAAGTGGTGATAATCCAGCGTTAGTTTGAAACCGTATACCAGGGTTTGGGGTATTTAGAGCAAGCGGATTACCACCGGGGACAAAAGCTCTCCACCACCGCAGCGATGAGCCACACAGCGCCGCTGCATGCTAATCTGGCCCCTATTGAAAAGAGGTCAGCAGTGCACTGAGCCAGGTTCGTGAACAAAACACAGTTGTATAACACCGCACAATCTGGGCTCTGTTTACAAGGCTGCAGGCCTGGCTGAAATATTCGGGCGTCAATGAAGGTCACCTGTCAACTTAGAGTAGTGCCTGAAGATTACTCTGTGCGGCTATAAACGACTGTTAAATGGAATGATGAATTGTTGAAGGATTTTGAAAACGGAAAAAATGATAGTCATGCCAGCCCAGCATCCTCAACGTTGAAAAATGCCCCGGTCCGAAGTGGTTAAAGACCTACTAAAAAGGTTCCCTGATTTCCAAATTTTAAACAACACAATAGGAGATATGACCATCTTTCACAATAAACAAAAATTAATACGTCAGCATTTAGCTTTCATGTTAAAAACATTCCCAAACCACGGTTTTCCACAAGTCACTTTTCACCATTTTCAGAAATGCTCATTACGTATTCACTGACCCCAAAATGTCACGAAGAGACAAAAAAGTAAACATGCAGTATCTCCCCGATTGCAGTGTATGCGTATTGCATGTACTGTGCATGTAAAGTTTGTGTGCTCACGTGTCAAATGCTCGGCTGTTCTTTTCATCGATATATTCAGCCTTCTAGTACTTCAATTATACTTGGTTAGTAAGTTCATGATGTATTTTCTATCAAACAATAGGGTAAAACATGCCACGGTCTTCTGTTGTCGGTGGCTGCGACAGAAATGCCCGCAAGAACTCAGACTTTGTTTTCTTCAGATATTGAATCGTGCTTTGTGTTCCTAGCTCCATGGTTCGTGCAAACTGTGAGGACAAATATCAAGGTATCACAGTGGTCACTTATCTGCGAAAGAAATTTCTCAAAGGGTTCATACATGTAAGACGAATCAACTGTTTTACAGGAGGAATTTGGGTTTGGTAGTTGTTATGAGCAAAAAGTGGCGCTATTCCCACCATCGTTCTTCCCCCTACGGTTGTGAAACCGGTTCGACTGGGCTACCATCTACGACCAGTACCACGACTTCCCCAGCCCGGTCACCACGGAAATGTCGAATATCACAGCGGAGGCTAGCCTTAGAAAAGCAGATAATGAAATTTTTGCTCTGTAGTCTATGAATATGCTTACAGCTGAATACTTATCACATATGGGCTTCAGTTTATTTCAGTGATTTAAAGAATATGACTTAAATGACAAACCTCTTATGGAAAGAATTTTATATACTAGGCGAAGTAAAAACCGTTTGTTTCGTGTCCCAGTGCATTTCCTTTTTTGGGACCTGCGTGGATTTTTCAATCTTTTTTATTTACAAAAAGGTGCAAAAACCCACCCCAAAAAGTCGGGAAATTACCCTAATTTGAGATACTACTTGCGGTATTGTTGTTTAAATGCACTCTTGAATTTTGTATATACAGTAAGTGGTAAACTCTTCATGTGGGTGATACATGTATCTTGCAAGAGTGAAGGTGATGAGGATTGCCGGATATCGGAAATAGCGGCTATCTTGAAAAGATTAAAATAAATTAAAATTAAAAAACCTGCCTCCTTTTTTTTGAAAAATCCGCACAAGAAACATAGGTTTTTATTTACTTGGCCTGATTCATGTACATGTACTATTGTTTGATTTATTAAACTAATCCACTTCGTAGCACAAAAGCATTTTATGTTCTCTTTGGATATCTATAAATGGTACCAAGAAACACATGAAAACAATGAAGATTAACTTCAAATTTCAAAATTATGAACAAAACATTTAAAATTGTGATGTTCTGAAAATATTTAGACAATGACTAAATCACATCTATTAGGGAACCAATCCATCTAAACGTCAAAACATGAACATCTACAACACAAAATTTAAGGTGCTAATTGGAAATATCCAATATTAACCCACAGAGGTGCAGTATTTTTTAGTCCCAATTACAAGGGGCAGAGAGAATTTGGAGTTCAGTAACATAAAGTGCATGCCTGCCCATGTCTGCCCTCATGTCGTGCTGCAAAACTGCAAGTTTGGGGTTGCATGTCTCTTAAATTTACATTGTGTACAAATGATGGGTCAGATTGTCACAAAGTAGGTACTGAAATGAAATGAAAGGAAAAACTAAATCGCACAACTACTAGGGCAAATCTTGATAATTAGAGAGAGGCCTTGTCAGTGGGAATCTTCAACCTGGGTGCTGGCTGCATTAAATTTTTCAATAAATGTAATGTACACTGTATTATTATAATTTTACTTAGGTGCAAATTGGGCCAAGTCCAAACACTTCTTTTTCAAGTACTGTACCGGTACATTGTATAATACTGCATTTCAAAAAACAAATCTTGGAGTTCCTCCACTTGTGGGTAGCTGAATTCTGTTTACTCCATCTGGACTTGGATGAGTGTCATGCACAATTTGCATTAAACACGATGGCAACGGTATCCTATTGTGCCTCTACAGGAATCCCCAACACCATCTTACAACTTGAGGGTATGCGACCAAAATTTCCTGAGAAAGAGACAAAAAAGTACATGTAGGTACCATGGTAATTAGTGCACTTAAAGTCCACAGTCACATATTGTCTATTTGAAATACATATTCAACATAGGCCTCCAGAGCATATCTAGACTTATTCATCATGTGTACATGTATGTGAAGATTGGGTTATGGCAATCCCATGATCATGTTCATGAATACGGCAATTGATCATGAAACTAATTCTTCAAACCAAGAAATGTTTCAGCACAAAAAAAAAATCATCAGACTTACTACTCGGTGATTAAATACGAATGTACTAACCACTCAGAGTTTCCAAGGCAGTTTTGCTGTCCCGCATGGTCCCATAGAGTATGTAGCAACACAGTCATTGGCTGAACCGCCACGTCCACCACCGGTTTTCATTTCTAGGGATCGGCACTACGAACTTCAAATATGTGCTCTGTATTATTTTCCTCCGCAGAACAGATTCTTGGAAAAAATATTGCATCCTGACGTCCCTTTCTAAACCGAAAAAACACATCTTTGGCTCTTAACTTATACCGCATAAAGTCCACTTGCATGTAAGTAGTGTGAGGAGTTTGTGGGGAAATGGAACTTTGGGGGCAAAAGTCTGGTCAACTTAGTACAGTTTTACTGTGTGCACACTGCGTATTGGATGTACCGTAGGCCTACCGGTACATGTACATGACCAGAATTTTGCCCCCGAAACTCCATGAAAGACTTCCCCACAAACTCCTTACTCTAATCACATGCAAGTGGACTCTACATGTTTGACGGACAAGTTCAGAGCCAAAATTGTGCTTTTTTTGGGAGGGGGACTCAAAAGTGGCATCAGGTTGCAACATTTATCCCAGATTCTTCACTAGAAGAACTTCAAAGAGGAAATGTGGTCTGGTAACTTGCGCAGTAAACAGTGTACCATAGCTGGTCTGTTCACAGTTCATAACCCTTCGCGTTAGCTCCGGTATACACACAGTAGCAGTGCTGTGCATACATTGTGTACTGCATAT
This sequence comes from Acanthaster planci, assembly GCF_054643075.1. Classification (NCBI taxonomy): domain Eukaryota; kingdom Metazoa; phylum Echinodermata; class Asteroidea; order Valvatida; family Acanthasteridae; genus Acanthaster; species Acanthaster planci. The sequence continues at coordinate 51,296 of NW_028257635.1, read as the reverse complement.
TGAACGTACATGTAGTGTCTCTACTTGACGTCACAAGCCAAATGTAAACAATGAAACTGACCTCACGCTTTTCGGAAATTTGCCAGATTCAGCATTGCAATGTCCTGTAATTTGTTGTGGTGACAGTTTCTGCCAGTAAATCGGTTTTATTTGTGTTTCTGGACAGGTACTGTTTACAAAACCCTCAATCTGAAAAAACCCCACAACCTTTTCAGTAGGTCTTTAAAACTTATGGCTGGCTATGTTACGCACGCACTCCACTAGGTAGTCTGTCCCATGTGACTGCAAATTTGTGCTTCTCACGAACTCTACTGTTGTTGGTAGGTAACTTTTAAGTGTATTTTTTTTCACTGAATGGAAAGTATCGACTGTTCTAGCATTATGACATTCTGTGTTGGGACAAGTAACATGTAAGATGCGATATTACTAAGCAATCATCTGCACCATGATTTAGAGCAAGGAAACCACTAATTTAACTTACCAACAAAACTGTTAACAATTCTCTCCTGTAGGTATTCAGGATCTTTGCCAGATTCGATCCATTTGACAGCATCTTTTTGCAGATCATATGCCTGTTTCGCAGCTGTACGTGAAGATCTCTGGAAAAATAAAAATCTGCAACTTTAAGTTTGAAATGAATGAATTACAGTTTTGCATTCAGTACTATTAATAGAACTTACCTCGGAAACACAACCAAAACTAGAGGTTCTATGTCTCTTTGCAAGAGAACATAGGGCTTTTCTGTATTTCTCATTTTATTATGTTTAATGCTTGTAATGCAAAGGAATTTTGAATTTAGCATGCTCGTGAGCAAGAATGGCCAAAATGAAAAAAATATATAAATTGTTGATGACGTTATGATGTCGTTTAATTTTTGTATGTATATTGTCTTTTGGTCTAGCCATGTACCAAGTTTCAACAAAATCTGACTTAACGTTCTCTAGATATAGGGCTTTAAAATTCGTGAATTTCTGATGACGTCAAATAATTCATGATGACGTCATCACACTAACACTTGCCAGTGCACCTCGCTTTATTGTAGTCTTAGTCTGTGCCTAGTATGAAGCAATCGAATGAATACAAGTGTGAAAACTGATGAGCAATATTAAATTTTAAAAAATCATTAAAAAATAACCGATGACGTCATTGAGCCGCCATTTCAGGTTAAGGTTACTGGGACTATTATCTACCTACCTGCCAAGTTTCATGACAATCAAACATTGCCTTATGTGTGTTTTAAATAGTGACATTTTTGATGATGTCATGATGACTTCATGCATTTTTCCAAATTTTGTGCACATATCTATTGCCCAACTACCATAATACAAAAAGAATTTTGAATTTATCATGTTGCATTAGTGAGATATGGCAAAACACTTTAAAAATTCAAAATTACAAATAAAATCACACGATGACGTCATGATGACGTCAACTCAATTTTTATCTATACCACATGGCAGTCTAACAACATACATGTACCAAGTTTAAACCCAATCGCACTTACCGTGTAGATATAGGGCTTTGAAATATGCAACTTTGTGATGACGTAACATGACCCATGATGACATCATCATTACATCACTCATTGGGACACATGTACACTATGTCCAAACTTATTATGCAAGTATGTGTTTTTGTTGACGTAAACACAACATGTTCCATAATGCCCCAACTGCTCTCCATGCCTCAGTGGACATGTGAGAAATGCAATAGAAAAAGCGTTGTCTGTAACTCATGAGATACAAGTCCAAATGTGAGTTATTTTCAGAAAACACTGTCAAGAGTTATTATGGAACAGTCCACTGTACAGTACAGATTCACCATCATGTTACCAAAAATTCTTCTAGCAACCAGCAGAGAGGTATGCCTAAAGTATCCAGAACCACACGCTGTAAGGCCTTAAAGGAGGTTGCCAAGGTTCGAAAGGCTCAAAGACGACCACCTCTCAACAAAAACCACAAAGCCAAATGCATTTCCTGGGCTGAAAAATATATGAAAATTGACTTTTCACGCATTATTTTCACGGACGAGTGCAGAGCAACACTGGATGGACCAGATGGATTGGCCAGAGGATGGATAACTCAGGAGCAGTCTGCACCAGTGCAACTACGTCGACAACAAGGTAGGGGTGGAGTCATGTTTTGGGCTGCTATCATTGGTGATCAGATGATTGGACCATTTCGTGTTGAGGACGGTGTTAAACTGAACTCTGAAGGATATTGTGATCTTTTGAATGCCAACTTTGTGCCATAGTGGAAGCAGCATCCGCACCTTCGCACGCATCCCATTACACAAAAGCCTGGATGGAGCGCAACGGATTCAAGCAGGACCAGATCATGGAGTGGCCTGCTTGTTCACCGGATTTAAATCCGATGGAGAACCTCTGGTCGGTGTTGAAGCAGACAATTTACGCTATGCGATTAAGGAAGCAGCAGCACTTGTTTCGAAGGAAACAGTAAACAATTTGACAAAATCAGTGAACAGCAGACTGTTGAAAGTCATCAGCAAACAGGGTGGCTATATTGACATGTGACGTTTATTAGCATAAAATAGGATGCAACTGTTTATTTTTTGTTTGTTTAGTTTAGTTTTTGACATTTTGATTTTTTTCTGAAGGTGCAATCAAAACGATTTCTGCTTTACAATGACCTATAATCTGGAGAAAATAATAAAATATGACTGCAAACTTGTTGTTGCTATGTTGCACAATATCTCTGGACAATAGAAAACAAACGCTATGAAAAGATGACAATATTATAATGATCTGGATAAAATAATTGTTTGTTCTGAATTTCATTTGCAAATGAACATATAATCAATTTGAGGCAAAATAAATTGCAGCTTCAAATAATTTATCACCGCGGAACATTGGAGGCTCTTGTCACTATGTGGGTCAGTAGTGTTCACTTGCGGTTGCTGGCACGGTGATTTAATGCCTCGAATTAGTTACTGGCATGACCTTAAAAATGTTAGCACTGGAGAGTTACTCCCGGTCACTTTTGCTTGAGCAGCCGTGGCGTTTGGTTGGAAAAGAGAAAATCTGTCTGTTTTGCAAAAGCAACCCTCCTCCACCCCGTTCAGTGCCACCACCTGTCAGCCATAGCTTACTTTGATACTCTTTTGTTGCCTTGCAAAAAATGTTGATGTGCATTCCGTCGGTAGTCCACTTTGCCGATTCTAGAGTAATTGACAGCGATCCGGTAAATCCGGTACTCGGTTGCCAGTTTTACGGAGCCAGAAGGGAATTTCCCCCCTTTTTTCTCCTTAATGGTTTTAGGGGGGTTTTCACCCTTCTTAGAATGGCAAAGTCACCGACTTAGGTGGTTGTTTGGCGTGAATTTCATTCAGGTGTATTCTTATTAACGACACTTATGTGCCGAAAGGAAAGGCCTGATCCCTTCCTTTGTCGGGGAGTCACTAGATTATTAAGGGCCAAATTAAGAAAAGCCATTTCGTACTCACTAATTTCTGCCGTTTGACATAAATAGCTGTAAGTGGTTGTTGAAAATGCTCATCAGTTGCCCATTATTCCAGCAACCCACTGTAAGCCCAAGTCGGGCCGCACCTCTTGGAAATTGCTGTCCGATCCCAGCGTTAGATGGTTGGCCCAAAGTTATTGCATGCTGGAGTAAATCCTTGCTAATTTGTTCATGAAAGTTGGGTAATTTTGCATTCTGCTTTGTACCGCGCAGGTACATTCCCAAATTAATTTACCGCTCCATGTGCTTTGGGTGGAAACAAATGCTGATATGATAATTGCTTTTCATACATTTTTGCTGACAGCGCTATGTATTTGCTGATATAAGTTGCTGTTTCGCGTCACCAGGCTCGGGCGGGAACAATTGCTGACATTTGCTGATTGTCATAGTACCGGTACTTTTGCTGATATGTGCTGCAGTTCCGCGTCACCAGGCTTGGGCGGGAACAATCTCTGTAATTTTTGCTGAATAGCTACACTTTGCTTGAAATGCAATGTAAGATATACTTGCAGTTCCGCGTCACCAGGCTCGGGCGGGAACAATCTCTGTAATTTTTGCTGAATAGCTACACTTTGCTTGAAACGCAATGTAAGATATGCTTGCAGTTCCGTGTCACCAGGCTCGGGCAGGAACAATCTCTGTAATTTTTGCTGAATAGCTACACTTTGCTTGAAACGTAATGTAAGATATGCTTGCAGTTCCGCGTCACCAGCTTCGGGTGGGAACTATTTCCATATATTGCTGAGTTGCTATACTTTGATTGTGCCCAATGTATTTTTTGCAGTTCCACGTCACCAGCTTCGGGCGGGAACAACCTGAACTGTGTCAAGTTCAATAAACGGCTGCTCAGGCCAATCGACACAAAAGTTGGAATGCGAGTGTCCACCTCTCCCTGAGTTCAGTTCTCTGGTCCTGTGCATGCGGGGATAAATTATAATATTTGAAAACCAATAACTACACCAAAAGTGGTGTTTTGCAAAGGAATTTTAATTTTAACACTGAACTTTGCATTTGCATAAGTTTGGACACAGTGTATATTGGAGTGTTATGAATAGGGAATCTACTTACATGGGTAGTAACTTCAATTCAATTAAAATTTAAAGTGAATTGTTGAATTTGTTTCAGCCTATGTAAGGGGAAACATGAATGGTAACATTTGTAACGGTTGGACACCAAACTACATTGTGGTCTTTAAACATGGTTATTTTTTATATGAAAGGTACACAGAGACATTCACAAGTTTTTTATATCGCAGTTAACGGCTGATGGTTCAAAATCGTTGTACTATCAGCCACTGACATGTCTGTTTTTCATTGTTGTTATGCCCATGTAACGTTTGTGACATGTTGGACACCATATGTTACAAACGTTACCGCTTTCTTCTTTTCTTATTTTTGTCATAAATCAGCAATATTTTCCCGAAGCAATTGCTGGTATTCAAAAGAAGAACCATTTTGGAACAAATTAAAACTGTCAAGTATAGAAATACAATAACACATTGGTATCAGAAAATGGAAGTTGAACCCCTAATTTGTTAAGGTCACAATTTGATATCCTTTTTTTGCAATTTTTCTATATTAATAGGCCTGAGTCGGGTACCCGGGTACCCGCTCGTCGATTTCAAAACCCGGGTCCAAATTTCGGGGCCGGGTACCCGTAAAAACGTAAATAAATTAGGAACCAACATTCATGCATAAAATGTCTGTGAAATTTCTTATTGAAGGACAGACTTCATGGAAAACCACTGTGCCGATGAAAACCCGGTCCCGCGGTCATACATGAAACTTGAATTCGGAGATCGACAGCTAATTTTGTTACCCACTCCGCCCATTGTACCGCAAGTCTTTTCCTAGTTCCGGAATTTCCTAGTTCACAAGAGCGAAAAACCACTAAAATTCACGGGAGATAGGTCACCCGCTACATGTGATTTTAAATATTTCTTTAAATTGAATAGTCATATAAACCTTTGCATCCAATGTCTGCTTAATCAAAATGACTTTTTTAGAGTTTCCGTTTTTGTTCATATACCAAAAACTGCAAGCTTTTCCCCACTCTCGGATCGCGCGGCGTTACCACGCAAAGTCATTGCGAACTCAACTACACGGGCGCAGTAGAAATGTATGTGACGTAATGGGTTCGTCAACTGTGCGGCGCGGGGAGGGTAATGTTGATAGCTCACTGTACAGTTGGAAAGTAGAGTCAAACCTTACGCAATTTCTACCTTTTTAATTCATTGTAATTCTTATTTTTCATCTAATTTTCTCAAAATTAAAAGATTCTCTATTAGAAAAGCAATTTTTTTTAATGGTTTTGGCTGAAAATGGATTTTTCGTAGGGTTACTTTTTATTTGTGAAGACATTTTTGTCTCGATCCTAAACCGATCCAGAACTAGGTAAGGTGTCATCGTCACTTTCGTCGATCGATCCTGTGAGTCCAAATATAAAAGCTTAGATTTTGAAAAAAAAATTGAAGTATATCCAAAACACAAAGTTGACTTCTGACCATATTTCACTCGAATTTGAGGATTTTTTAGCTGCAGTCTTACTGAATAATTTGCGCGATCCGGAACTATGAAAATGACTGTACCAAACCTATATGAACAAGAGACCGAAAGAGTTTCGTCTTATGAGGGGGAAGTGCTGTTGATGTACATGTATACTTGCATGATTGTATTTGTAACTATCAAACCCTGTCGGCCTAAATGACTTTTGAGCGGAATAAGTAGTGCTTACTGTTTGAATTAAGAGTATTTTGCCAAATAAAACAATATGAATGAAAATTACTTTATGTCGGGATTGACAACGAAGCGAGAATGGACTGTGTAATATTCCAGCGGTACTGGGATTCCACACGGCGTGCGGTAGGTAGTGATCACGCACAAATTGTGCAGTTGATCGGCCTCTTTTTATAATCAAAGCACTAAATGTGCGCTACAAACCCAAAGAGTCAGAGAACCAGTTTAGTTAAGTTTTATACCAACAAATCTTCCGTTTCAAAATTATTTTTAAATTAAAGTAACTTGAACTTCCTCAGTGATTCAGCGGAACTGTGGATGAGGAATTGACCAAAAAAGCAGAAATGATGTTTTCTGTATGTATTAAAGCATTTCAAGTCCAAGTATTTTTTCATTCGAAAAAAAGGAAATGTTGACAGGTGCAAGTCATAATACAGTCGGCCAATCAAATGTCACTTGTCGAAGTACTTATACATTAAAATCTCGACAACTAAACCTCAGGGGAATGGAGTTATTCTGAAAAAGTATTTATTAAACTAAACCACTTCATCATGGTACGTACCTTCGTGTGGCAAAACTTTCATACCCCATAGTCATTTAACAACGTGAAGCGCTGCTATTTTTTTCATTTGGGCTTCCCTATGTGTGGTCACCTGACCTTTCTTTTTACGGTCACATGGCTGCTGCAGTGTCGGTGATTGGACTGCCTGAAGGGGACTACAATTGGGCCCGCGTTGCAATCAGGTTAGTTTCAGCGTCTTGAAAGCCAGGATTACACAGTTGCAGCGATGTTGATTTATGCAACGTGCTGGTCTTCATCAGAAAAGAAATGAACTTGCGATGACTCCTAACCCTGTATAGACTTCCGATACTTTCAACGCCGTTTGAAGCATTTTGGTGGCGTTTTTTTGAATCAGAAACTTCAAAATAAGTGGATGTAATGGTGTGGGCATTGTTCGAGTTACGGTGGTATTTTTGTACATAAAACTTTAAGCCTTTTAACCCATGACGTACATAGCACTGATCTGGTCCACACGTTACACGACCAGCGCTCACCATTTGTGCACGCCAGATGCGTTCTGCATGTACGTGGTCATGCAGCATCCGGGACATTTCCTTTGAGCGTTTGCAGGTGCGTTTATCATGCACATGGTTTGCAGCTCTGTTCTCTTTTCTGATGTTCCCCGTGAAGATTTGTTTTTCTGTTTCATACACCCACAAAAAATTTGCAAACTGAAGGTAACAATTTCGTTTGATAAAAAGGTAGGAGAGATTAACTCCGACGTTTAGAACAATGTTCTGCTTGCTTCCTATGTACGAAAAAGAACCGTGTTTCGGGCAAATAATCCACCGGGTCGCGCACAATGCCATTCGTTTTTAGACGATCTCTTTTCCGGGTACCCGATGTTAACAAAAAACGGGTACCCGGTTCTAAAAATACCCGCAAATGCACACCCATATATATTAATTTACTGAGAAATTTAATTCCGATCTCCACCGATCATAAACTTATCTCCGTTATCTCTTTCTATATAAGCACACATAAAATTTTTTTAAAACCCAAAATATCTAACACTAAGGTTATTCAATCTTGATCCAATTTTGGGAACCCAAAATCTCTCCAGTATTGAATTGTAGTATATTGCCATTACCTACATGTAACTAACATATTGTCGAAAAAATATTGATTCTACCGTATTTGGTTCCTGAGATAAACAAAAGGTCCAAAAATCAAGGAAATTCACATAAAATCACATGATGCTGTCATCAACACGGCAGTGCATTTTTTGTCTATAACAAGTCCCGTAATACTTGTGTACAAACTTTCAATTGAATCGGAGTTGTAGTTCTTGAGATATAGAGCTCTAAAGTTTGCTTTTTTGTAGTGACGTCACATGACACGTGATGACGTCACCATTACGAAAATGACTTAGAACCAATGTGGGGTGGAGGTCTAACTATATGTCAAGTATGAAGTGAATCAGAAAAGAAACAATTGCCAAAGTGGCACCTAGAAAAAAACGTGTAATCCTAGATGGGATTTCTAGCGGAATAAAAAAAAAACCCTGGAGGTTCTATGTCTGTTTGCCAACAGAACATAGGGCTTTTTCGCCGAATGTTATTGAACTTTTTTGATAGGCATGCCATGCAACAAGAATTTTGAATGTATGATGTTGCATTAGTGAGATATGGCAAAAAAAGTCAATGGCAAAAAGTAAACATTCAAAAAGCAATAATAAATCACCTGTGACATCATCATGACATCATTACTATGGTAATATCTTTGTGTTGGGGTAGTTGCCTTGTCTAAGTATTGCGAAGATCAACATTTTATACATGACTAAAATTCATGCTTTGGATCTGTGTACAAAGTAAATGGGAAAATCAAATATTCAAAAATCAATAATAAATCACCTGATGACATCATCATGACGTCATTACAATGGTAATATCTTTGTAATTGGAATAGTTGCCTGATGTCACTTTTGTGAAGATTGACGCTTCATAAATGACCAAAATTAAGGCTTTTAATCTGTGTACTAAGTCAATTGGAAAATTAAATATTCAAAAATAAATAATAATTCATTTGATGACATCATCATGATGGCATTTCAGATGTTGTGTAATTGGACTACTATCTACTGTACTTACCCACCAAGTTTCACAACTATCGAACTTGTGTGTTTTGCAAAATCACCTTTTTGATGACGTCATCATGACGTCACACAATTTTCCAAATTTTGTGCATTGACGTATTGGCCAACAAACCTAACACAAAAAGAATTTTGAATTTATTATATTTGGTTAGTGAAACATGGCAAAAGCCCTTAAAAATTCAAAATTATGTATAAAATTACATGATCATGTCATGATGACGTCATCCCAATTTTTATATATAACACATCCCTGTCTAACCACATATCAAGTTTCAACCCAATTGGACTTATCGTTCTGTAGATATAGGGCTTTGAAATATGTAACTTCGTGATGACGTCACATGACCTATAATGATGTCATCATGATGTCACACTTCCCGGCACGCTTCATAATGATCACGCTTCATAACGATCAGATGTTCGCTTATATGTGTTTTTAAAAATCGCTTTTTTTATGGCATCATCATGAAGTCACACCAATATCGTGAATTGTAGTATATTGCCATTACCTAACAAACATATTGTCATGAGATATAAATGAAAGGTCCAAAACAAAAAAACAGTAAAATCGAGTAAATTCACAGAAAATCACATGATGACACATGTAAGACATCCCGATATACTTGCATACCAAGATTCAATTGAATCGGAGTTGCACTTCTGGAGATACAGAGCTCTAAAGTTTGCATTTTTGGAATGATGTCACGTGACTCGAGATGACATCACAGTGACGAAAAGTTCTAGGACCAATGTGGGGAGGTGGTCTATGTGCCAAGTATGAACTTGATCGGAAGTGAACCGCCTGCCAAAGTGGCACCCAGAAAGAAACACGTGTTATCCTATGGGTTTTGAAGTGGAAAAAAAATCAAGAAAAAAATAACAAAAACAATAGCTGTTTCGCAGGATGCGCAACAGCTAATAATAATAATTAAAAAAACAAGGGAAAAAAAAGAACAAGAACAATAGCTGTTTCGCAGTATGCTTTCAGCAGGCAATTGGCCACTGATGAGTGCCAGACCTGGATGACAGGTAGTGGGGTCAATGTGAATTGTTTGCATGTATAGTGTACTTGCAGTGCCAGCATAAGGCACAAGAAGTATGTTAGCACGGCGGGTACATGTGTACAAGTAGCAGGACCTCAGAATATTGCTTTTTTTTCAAGCTACACCATCTTTTCAGAATATCAACCTGAGGCATTCTTGTTTGCAGGAGTTTGCAGGATTCAGGCAGTGGTGTTCAGCATGTTCAGTCACAACTATCGCAGGATTTTGCTGGATTCAAGTTACTTGGGACTTTTACATCACATTGAAATTAATTTGCAGGATTCAGGTTACGTCCATAAAAAAGGGGTAGGGAGTTACGGTTAAAAATTAGGCCTTAACGTTGTCAAGTAAAAATTAAGAGTTCATTTGCAAAAACAGATATGTCCATTTCTGAAAATTTCATCAATCCTGTTTTCCTAGTCCTTAACCCTAACTCTCCTGAATCGTCCAATTTTAATATGATTTTACAAACACCCTAGTGAGTTGCAGTTAATGTGAAGAAATAGCAGTACACCTGAACACAGGACAATTAGTTAAGTGTGACAACTCCTGTTGGTCACAATTAATTATCCTGTGTTCAGATGTACTGCTTTACGTTTCTTTACATTAAGAGCTACGAAAACAAGACCAATGAAAATTTTCAGAAATGGAGTTATCCGTTTTTGCAAATGAACTCTTCAAATGCTCTTGGGCTTGTATAAAAGTCAACATTGCTTGTCCAGCTGGCCAGTGAACAAAGTTTTTTGTAATGATATTTAAAGTTCAAAGTAGCAGAAGACAAGCTAAATACTCAAAATGTGACAGATTGAAAAAGAAAAAGACAACATTCACTCAACTGCAAGTAACAAAGGGATGCCAAAGGGATTCCACTGAAGTTTGGTGTTTTAAAGATGCACATTTACTTGTTATGGTCTATTTTCACAAACTGGTTGGAGATTTTTCATAAATACACATGTAGGCCTTGTCAAGCAGTGAGAACTATTCTAACATCGTAATCCTTTACGAGCGGCAGGAAGGCTTCAATTAGGTCTTGTCAAGAAATTGCACACTTACATCAGGGGCTGAGTGAAAAATGTCATCGGCATTTTATCCTGATTTTCAACCTGCAATTCCGGTGTACTGTACATTGACATGTACATGGAGAATCAGGAACTGCTGCAGCTGTACCATTCTAATCAAGTAAACTCTCAGATCTTAAATGTCATTTTAACACCAAAAAATTGTGAAACTGCAGTAAAATTATTGTCAGTTAATTGTCAGTTAATGAAGGAAACTGCATTTTCACGGTTCTCAAATTTACAGTGTGACTTCATTATGAATTTTTACATACCGTACACATTCCCTTTCTTTCCATCATTCAAGTCCATCAAAAGACATCTATTAAGAAAGATAAAAAGAAGCAAGTAATAAAAGAAGCAAGTAATAAAAGAAGCAAGTAATAAAAAGGTTTGTTGTAATGGTGTATTGAGAATAAATTACCTTGCTGATACCAGTCCTCAATCCTTCAGCTCAAGTTACATGTAATCACTGTGTTAATAATAATATACATGTAGCTGTACCCAGCGCATGTACAGCTAGTATGTTCGGGTTCCGCGGTCCCAACATCAGAAAGATTTCCATAATACTTTCACTTATTTTCCTGTAAAGTGACTTACAACCCCCTAGATAGTAATTACAGGTCATAAAAGTCAATTTGAGCAGTTAGAAAATGTAAGCATTTTCTTAAGTGACAAAATGTAAGCATTTACTTAGCAAAACACTTAGAATTTGTCAGACCAGTTTTATAGGGTTTGTACACAGGGTGTTCAGTGAAATCTTTCCCTTGCAGGAATACATGTATGCAGGATCCAGGTTACTACATGTAGGCCTATTGCACCACATGACATTGCAGGATTCAGGTTACTTGAGGAATTGTGATAAAAGAGGATTTTGCATGATTCAGGTTATGTATGTAGCCTAAACTTGTACATTTGCAACAGAGGGTCAGTCAGTGAAACGCTTACAATTGCTGGGAAATGAGACACCCTTAGGGGCCATTCATAATTTTCAATGTTTTAAAATTCCGACTTTTTTCGAAATTGTTGGTGGGTGGGTTAAGGTAAAAAATTGAAAATTGAAATTCTCTTTTTCTTCAAAAAATGTTGAAAATGTACCCAAAAAATGAAATCTCAACTTGCCCAACTCAGCATAAGCATTCCATTTTACGTCTCTTTACTGCTACATTACAGCAGTGCTAAAATGCTGCATTGTGCATCGCTGTATATTTTTATAATGCGTAGACTTGGATATGCGGCTGATTTCACGGCGAAACTGCGCAAATGCTTAACTCGACTTTTGCGGCAGTAAGTTTGATACATTACACAAAATGCTGCACAAGTTGACTTACGCAGTTGCGCACAGTTTAATGCACATCACTAACAGTGTAACGTACACGTACATGTACGTCACATGGTGCGACGATATAAGGTTCAAAGGTACAATGTAGATGTCGTTGCCACCTCCGTGATTTGCTCATGGCGACTCAAAATCCTCTGAATTTACCTCCAAAATGCTCCCAAAATCACTCATGCGTCCAGCTACGGACCCAGTGAGAATAATACTGGTAGATTCTTGTAATGACGATGGTTTTGCTCACTGTTGCGAAGAAAAGATAAATTTCAACTGGAAAAGTGAAGACGTCCTGACGACTTTTGTTTCGTTCTGTTGCCGATGATGTCACCATATACATGTAGTCTGGTTCCCGGACCACTGATTTTGGAGTGATCAGAATCTTTGGTCCGGAAACCATACTATACGGTGCCATCATCGGCATTTTGAACAACGTAGTGATTTCGGGGTCGTTTTTTACAAACTAAGGTGTTCTATGATTAGCGACCGCATACAGGCTACTGTGCATCGCTACTGCACATCACACTGCCGAAACAAAGTTGTATGCAAAACTTGGTCTCTGCACCAAAAATTGGTTTCGCTTGGCTTGCGCAAAGCATTTTGGGATAGCATCATTCACGTGGACATCATTTTGTTGACGAAGACCAACCCCAGCGACTGCTGAAAAACACACAAATTGTCAATTTTATGCCAGTTTTACAAGGATTTGAAGGGTAACTGAATTTTTGAACTTAAAAATATTAAACAAGGGGGCCTTGGATTTGAAAAAGAATAGCAGAAATAGAAAGACAGACATCAAAAAAGGGTCAAAACGATGTATTTTTACTGGGATACTGTTGCACGAATTTTCGATGGCGAATTTAAACACCTACATGTACATGTATTTAATGCGGCACGGCATGGGAGAAATACGAAATCAAGCCCTCAGATTTGTGTACAGGAATTCATTTTATGATGGATTATTGTGAAGAAATTATAAATTATTGACATTTAAAGATATTAGAACAATCAAAACCTCCTAATAATAATGAAATTCACGCAATTAGACACCTGTAGTTTAACATCCAGAGGGAATAAGTTTTACAAACAGCATGGCATGTGGTTAAGGAAGTTAAGGAAGAAAAGACCAGGAATTTTTTTAACAAAGCGGCAGCACAAAGAAAATTCTGTGCGAATCGTTCGCCTGCATCGTGCCCATCGTTGGCAAATTCTGCACTAGGCCTAGTGCAAGTGAGCAACGCGACAGGATCAGAAGAGACCAACTGTTCCCCTTGGACTCCTAAATCTATTACCGAGGTATAACAAAACAATTGTTACCTGTGTTGACATAGTCCACGGGTTCTGTACACCCTCGGCGGCGGCTTCACCTCGGGTGCCATTTGCCGCTTCGGGTGTACAAAACACCATGGACCGTGTCACAGCAGGCAACAAATTATGTATAGTGTCATCAGTATCTCTGCATTCCTAATGTTTACTTAAAAGTGACAAAAAAGTGTACAAACACCTGAAATACCTGCTAAAAGGTTTGTTTGAAATACATGTGCATGTTTAAAGTTGTAAAATACTAAAATGACTTCATGAATTCAAGTAAACAGCTGGGCTACTGAGAATCTTCAAAGTAAAGTAAAGAAACACAACTTTAAATACAAGTGTACTTTTTTCTCCACTTACTGGCAATGGATTATCATACATTATTAAATGTCTTAATCAGGCATTAAAATGGTGATACAATACTTGTGACATCAAACATCAAAGAATTAATTCGAACTGCTGTAATTGGAAAAAAATGACATCTTTACCTTATTTACTTTCAGTGTTATAGTCAGTCAATTTTGTTTACTACTTTGTTTACATTAAGAAAAGTTAGTAAACAAATAAGAGTGCATTGTTGACAAACAAAATGAATGCAACTTTGATCCCTTGACTTGTGAGATTAATGACACTGTTGTTAGCTCTTAACCACTTCGATTCTCTTCATTTTTCTTTGTTCTATCCACTAAATCAATAAAAGTTGTTTATCATTCGTTACTATGGCGACAAATGTTTATGTCGTAAACAAAATGATTTGATAATTATGCAAAATTATTAAGAAAACATTTTGGAACCAGACAGTGTTTAAAATACAGGCATTCGCATTTGTTTACGGATTTGTTTACTGTTGTAAACAACAAAAGAATCATTCTCTGGGAACAGTTGAAACAATAGGAAAATGAAGACCATTATCAATGGTGTCGAAAATCTTAAAATGTCAATAACTTGGTCATTTTACTACCGATTTTAATGATTCAAAAAGATTATTGATCAGAATTAAGTCCTTAGCAATAATAGATGAACACATGCTCATTGCTGCAAAACAATTTTGGAAAATTGTTTGCAGTCCCTACTACGATGCCTCGTTTTGCTGATTTGTGATCATTTCCAGAGCCATTTTCACATCCCGAACACAAATGGCTCTGGAAATCATCACAAATCAGCGAAACGAGGCATCGTAGAACACCCTAATAGGCAAAGTATTTATGGGGGCCATAGAATCCTCCCAGCCGGTTTTTAGGGGGATAATTTCAGAAAGGCATTTTTTTCCCATTTCCTGGATTTTTTCCACATGTGGATGTGATACCAAGGAATAAGACGCAGTCCCCTTGGCATCAAACTGGTGCTACGTTACGGCTAACTCGTTAGTGTCACTGCGTATGTGCCTAAACTCGAGTATAGAGGCTGCCATGTGGGATACTCGATTTCGCGAGTCCGTACAGACTGTAGTCATGGTCCAAGACGATAGTGATCGATAGTGGATAGTGTACTGCGCGCTCTGGAATTACACCACTGTCCCGCGTCATGGCCAGTCACACTATCGTCTTGGGACTTTTGCATTGGAGGTTTAACTTTTTCTTTATTTTCTCCTTGGCTTTCCGAGGGAAACAATCAGCTGTCGCAAAATGACTTTGCCTTTTGCAGACCAATTAGGTGTGTCAACCACAGTTCAAACATACGCGATGTGCAGTGATCAATCATCCATGCATTCTGAGGGAACCAATCAAGCGCGATCGACCATTGTAAACATGACACGCTAAAAACAAGGAGCTGCGTTAGAGCTGGAACTGCGTGGTGTTTTGTTCGAATTTAAACAGTGATTGGCATAAAAGGAAAATGCCCCACTTCTGCTAAAGTCCCAAGACGTTGGTATGAGAGAGGAGAAACCGTTTATTAGGCTGTTCAGTGACGTCACAAATTTGTTCGGACGACTGGCGTTTCACACTACTCAACATGATACAAAAACAATTATTTACAAAGCCTGATCACCGACATACAATATATGACTCACATATTGTTACTGAATATCTCATTTCTCATCTGTGAAAGTTTTAATTCAATACAACCAATATTAAGAAAGTTACGGTATGAAAAACGGTGAAAAAGTCACCTAAATCTGGAACTCCACGCACGCGCGTGATCGGCCCAGTTTTTACCGAGACTCGCTCCGTATTGACTTGCCTTTCCAGAAGCAGGCACAGGGGTTGTAAAGGTCTTACCATTGTGAAAATGCTGGGTATGAAGGGGGGTTAATGGGTTACATTTTGAGGGGTCAAACGGAAAAATTGGCCAAGAATTGCAAAAATGGCAACAAACAGAAGATTTCAGTGGCATATTTATTACATCATTTTTGTATTTTCTGCTCGTTTGGGTTTTAATATTGATAAGTGATAGTAATACTTCAATAGCACTCCGCACTAATGACGTCACATACCCGGATGTCAGACACACTTTCCACGACTGCACTAGCGATCGCGGGGCTGGGGAGTGGCCGTCCATGTCAATCATGTTGTAAAATGGCTTCGACAAGTACATTCATCAACATTACTCTAAACGAAGATGACAGTATCCCCGGCGCAAAACTGGATGTTGACCATCTTGAAGAATATTCTAACACCCAAATGAAGCCTTGGTTGCAATGCCGTGGACTAAAAATTACCAGCAACAGGAGCGACTTATTCGTCTTGTCGAAATCCTTTCGTTCACAGGCTTGATTCCAGTGATCGCATTATTCACCTTGCGTAACTGACTTTGGGAAAGGCAAAAAGAAAACTCCTTCCATGTGGGGCTTGTCATAATATCTTGAGTCACTGTTACAAGTGCCATAACAGCAATGTTTAGTAGACACAATGTCGTTTTTGCTTTATAAAACGTCTAAAAAACCATGAAAGACAAGGCAAGACAAGACGAAAAACACACTCAGACATGCACAGTTGCAGCACCGATGTGAAGTTAGTTCCTCGTTCCTCGTTTAACGTTCGACATTCAACGTTGAACAAGTAACTGTTCCATGAATGAACGTTGAATAAGTAACCGTTTGACATTCAGGGTGCACTCGCCTAAATGGCTATGGAGTGCAACAGGGACAAAAAACAAGCTGTTTCCAATATATGTTAATTTGAAGCTTTGCATGGGGAAGTCATGAGATGTATAGTACAATAGGCTTGCCGTTGCAGCATGGACTAAGTCTCTGAGAAGATGTGTGGTTATTAAAAGAACCAGTAAGTGCTGACTCGACTTTTCGGTCAGGATACTCTCGCTTTCCTTTGGAGAGGGTGCTAGACTCAAGACCTTAATTTCAACCAGGGAAAAACCTATTTCGACTCTGAATAGGGGTCTCACAACCTTTTGTAAACTTAACGCAGACATTCGCATAGTTTTTCCCTGGTTGAAATTAAGGTCTTGAGTCTAGCACCCTCTCCAAAGGACAGCGAGAGTATCCTGACCGAAAAGTCGAGTCAGCACTTACTGGTTCTTTTAATAACCCCACATCTTCTCAGAGTTCACCATTCAAATCAACATATATTGGAAACAGTTTGTTTTGTTCCTGTTGCACTCCATAGCCATTTAGGCAAGTGCACCCTGAATGTCAAACGGTTACTTATTCAACGTTCGAATATGGAACAGTTACTTGTTCAACATTGAATGTCGAATGTCAAACGAGGAACAAGAAACCAACTTCACACCGCCAGTTGCAGCTCACGAATTGCGATGTTTGTCTGAGATCCGGGTAATTGCGTGGCGTCACAATATTGAGCTTGCTATTTTTAGCGTAAGTGCGGAACGCTATTGTTTCTTTCATTTTATGTGATTTTTTAAACGAAAGTCATGCGTACACCCCTTCTAAAAATGGTGTTCTCCAAGCTGTGGCGTCAAATTCTGGCATCCGGGAACTTTGCACCTATTCTTGGTCAAGTTCCCAATACCAATTAGCAATGAAGGAATGTGCATTGAATTGGGGCGATGACTATTTGCACCAGACATGGCATCGCATGTGGGCCGGTGTTATCGCAATCGGCATGATCGCGCGATGAATAAAAAATGTGTTGATCGCTCGTTGAAATAGTTTCACGGTCCAAAAAACTTCAGAATGTAGACAGATCAGAAGAGGATTTGGTAAATTTTTCTGCCCAATACTCTACAACTTTTTGAAGAGTTACAGTCACTTTTTGAAATTCGAGATTTGTGGAATATTGTGAGACATCACTGCACTGCAGCGCTGCACGCATGCTGCACGTATCGGTACGTAGGCCTACCTAGTACTGGTGTGTCAAGCACAGATTGTCAAATCAAATACAGAAATGTCTTTCACTTTTAAATGAAAAAAAGTTTAAACACATTTCTTTTTCAATAATTCAATGAAGCATACTTTTTATTTTGTATCTTTTTTTTCTTGTTTAATACTGTTATTGTTTTATCATTGTTTCACTTTCACCTGTGAATGTGATCATTCACTGACACTTTTTGTACATCATAATATGCCAATATGGCCTTGATCCACTTAAGGCCAAACAAAATATATTGTGTATATGGTAAAGGGCTGAAAAAAATTCCAGGTAGGTAAGTCGGAAAATAATTTTATATTGTGAATTTTTTTTATCTCACTTCTGCTTGCCCATGCGCGTTCTTTTGAAATGTTTCAAACAAACCATATTTATGTAGGCCTATGTTGCATTTCACGATCGCATAATAAATAAAAATCTGAATTGCTCAATAAAAGAGTTTAACAGCAGAGAATTTACAATCCTGAATACAATTTCAAAAATTTGGCAAAGTTGGCCGTGACGTATGTGAATTATTTGTAGGGGAATTGTGCCGTGGTGCGGCACAGATCAGGGCCTGAAAACCTTAACACTTATTCGCTGGTGCTCACTGCTCGTCCTCATGCATCAGATTAAAGTGAGCTCTCCACGCACACCAGTTCAAGTCACTGCATTTTTTAATGCAAACTTTAAGTTCTGAGATTGTCGCGATTTTTATTTATTTTATTTAAACGGTAATACAGATATGTTTTTGTCAAAATCATGGTCAGTTTCAAGGGTGAACAATGTTTGTTTGTGGCAAATTAAAATACTTAAAATGTTTGAAATTTGTTCATTCAAAATTATTATTTCAGCCTTCAAAATGGCAATAAATAGTTTGAGGTCGGCAATTTGGCCAAAAAAATTCCAGGTCGGTCAGGTTACCTTAAACACACCATTTTTTTTGTTTGGCTTAATTAGAAACAACAAGGTTTCCATGGAAACAACTACATTTTTCTTATTCTAGATTTAGATAAAAAGTTGTCCTCAGGCACATGAATAAATGAAATCAGAGCAAAATCAACCACATTAGTTTGTGACTACATGTACATGTATAACGTTACATATTTAATTTGACATGACAAGTGTATTGGCTTGTTTCCATGGCAACAACATTTATTGGGCAAGGGTTGACATTATTTCAATTGGCACATATCCCCAAAGTAGCTTTATCATGAAATTTAGCTGATCACTGGTGATGTACATTTCACAATGGTTATTGATGTTTTCACATTTTTGTATTGACTTGTGATATTAAAGTCGAGTTTCCGTGGCAACGGCTAGAATCCAGCACTTCACCGATCTTTAAGAAATATAAAATTGTGGGCATTTGTCAGTTTATCAAAGGTGGAAAACCTGGTGTGAATTGGAAATCTATGGTGAAAATATTCACCATTTTTAAAGTTTTTTATTAGTAAACTAGCAAAAATGGTGCCACACTTTTGCATATATTTAAGTGCAATTAGCCTAGCCCCACTAGTGTGGTACGGACTCTCACTCCCGATCCATCCTTAGCCACACATCCGTATACGCAATTTTGTGTCGGCGTACTGAACATTTTTGGCGCACCCACTTATAATCGTGGGCGCAATTTCTTTTGAACACAAACATGATTCTTGACCTTTCCGTTTTCTAAATACCATTTATTGAATGATTTCACTCACGTTATTCAGGTATTTTCCAGTCTTTTTCCTTTATCCATTCAATCTTACGGGCTCTCTCCACAGTCGCCATCTTTAAAATAAGGTCGTTGAGCATTACGTCACTTGACCCTTCGTCGTCTCAACGGCTGTTCCATGTCAAGACATCTAAACTACTGCCAAAGTTTTGGAAGAGTCTATTGGTAAATGTAGTATCTTATCGCTCAGTCCGTTTATAACATGTCTTGACATGGAACAGCCGCTGAGACGACGAGGGGTCAACTGACGTAATGCTCAACGACCTTATTTTAAAGATGGCAACTGTGAGACTGAGCTCGTTAGATTGAATGACAGAGGAAAAAAGACTGGAAAATACCTGAATAACGTGAGTGAAATCATTCAATAAATGGTATTTAGAAAACGGAAAGGTCAAGAATCATGTTCGTATGCAAAAGAAATTGCGCCCATGATTATAAGTGGGTGCGCCAAAAATGTTCAGTGCGCCGACACGAAATTGCGCATACGGATGGGTGGCTAAGGATAAATCGGGTGATCCGTGCCACACTAGTGGGGCTACAATTAGCCTAGTTGTTCCAAGAAATACCCTTTTTTAATTTAAAAATTCATCTCTGGAACAGAAAGTCCAATTTTCTTGAAATGAAGTTTGAAATCCTCCATTTAAAGTAACCTTTCATATTGATATTGTTTTTGATGCAGCAGGGGGCATTAAAAATTTTCACCAGAAAACCCTTCGTTTTTGCCCGGCCCGCGCACGGCGACGCCGCTACACAACAATGCAACTATCGCTCTCAATTACCGACGTCTCGGGCCAAGGCAGACTGCCGACATGGCCGATAGGCCATGGTCATAGTACAGTTGGCGATTGTGTAGTTGGGGACCCCGTTCCCTATAAGAGAACAAAATTCTATTTCCAAACTTTTGGACTCACCTACATGTAGGTAGGTGACAGTGACATCATTTTCAATATGTGCAGAATTAATTTTGTGAAAGAGGGCAGGGTTTTGAGTTTTTGAGGGAAATTATGGGGCACAAATGACCGCACATGACACACGACGAATGCACTCTCTGTAACGAGTAGTCTGGTTCCGGACCATAGACTCTGAACATCACAGAGACGGAGACCTGACTAATAAACGAGGCGACATTCGCGTGGTACCGAAAAAATTGGTCAGAAAGTTGGATTTTCTGCCTGATTTCGGTTCTAAAATTGAAAGAGATAGGGATGGGTATATTTTTGGAGAGTGTTCCCTGAAGTTACAGGCTTTAGGAAGCGATAAAACTTTGTGGGAACTCTAGAAAAAGGCGAGGGTCCCTAACTACACAATCCCCGTACAGTTTGTGTTCCTTCCTCATGGTACAACGAACACAGACATGACTCACCTGAGTCCAAAGTCAAGACACTGTTGACAGTACTATGTGTACTGCTGTCGCCGCAGCGTCGATCGACAACACCACTGTCACAAAGATAAAGATTGCAAAGTTTTCAGACCAAGTTCAATGACGTAAATGTAGCGGAGGAAAGCTGTACACCAAAAAGAATCTTAAAAAGACGAAAAAAACTATGTCCGGGGGCCCTGGCTCTATTGATAGGACGCAAAATGCTTGATAAAGTTGGGATACAGAGAGATTTTGGGTTACACAAAAAAATAAACGAACCCTTTTTATTACCTTCAAAAAAATAATAATGATAAATAATGAAATAAGAGAACGAAATTTAAGCAGATGAGTGAAATAAAATCGGAAGTCGTCAATTTCTCAAAAAAACTGCTGACAAGGTGAACGTACTATTAATAAATGAAGAAGACAAGAATTCTTCCAGGGATCGCCACACGGATAATTGTAAGAAAGAGGGCTTGATTTGGTAAATAACAATTTTTTTTAAGAAAATGCAGCGACAACACAAAAAAAGAAGAAAAACAAAAAAAGATAAAGCCAACACAGCACTAAAAGCGGATTACCCTAAAACACAATCAGGCGGTCTCCTGATACTTCTGGAGAAAAACACAGGAAAGAAGCACATGATTAAGAATAATGTGACTTAAAAAGACAACTATTAAAACACGTTATTGGAAAGCAAACACAATATACTAACTGAGCAAACTTAATAACCTAAAAAACCCGCTGAACAAAAAAACCCCCAAAACTTCAAGGACCGCGACCAACCAAAGACCAAAACAACCTAAACCAGACACTATGAACCCAACACAGTATGGAAAGAAGGTTATAAACTTAACACAACAGCTTAAAAAACTTGTAAATAAGATAAAGAGATACAAAAATACATGAAAACACTTGGCGGACTAAATAAGCACAAGAAATCCTGTACACGTACTGGACTACAGTAATACGCAAACTAACAAAGTACACATGCATGTCAAGTTTTTTTTTTAACAATGTTGTGAGCCACTGTTGACCATCAAATAACCAACCGAAAGTGCAGGACCACCAGAAGCATACTGTTCTGCACCCCAAACCCTTAACTTTGTGGTGCATACTAATGAGTCCTGCATGCCTCTGTTCTATTCTCCAAGGTCAACTGTGGGACCCTGCGCCATGCCCAGCCCAGCCACCCAGGCTGTCAACTAGAGATTACACCAGTCTCTTCAACGCTTGTAATACTGGGCAACTACTGTGGCTCAACTTACGACCTTGCAGCAGTACACACATAAAAAGTGCTCCAACAAATCAGAT
The DNA here is from genome assembly GCF_054643075.1 of Acanthaster planci. Lineage (NCBI taxonomy): Eukaryota > Metazoa > Echinodermata > Asteroidea > Valvatida > Acanthasteridae > Acanthaster > Acanthaster planci. The sequence goes on along the minus strand of NW_028257635.1, from coordinate 29,030 downwards.
GTACTGTGGACTAGGCTAAGTCTAAAATACCATTATGTAAGGTGGCTGGCACTATCCCTTCAGTAAAAAGGAGCACACACGTAGTACATAGGGACTGCCTCAACATTTAAAGCGGTCGATTCGTAGAACTTATCCAGCAAAATCAGCAGTAATAGTACAAATTTTCATTATCAATAACAGTACCACAAATCCAGCTCTTCATCAACTGAAATTATACAAGCCACTTTACAGTCAAGTTTCTTTCCTTACTAAAATTTCTCATTAAAAAGAAAGAAAAAAACCGACCATGGAAAGGAGCTTAAGTAGGGATACACAAAGTGACAATGCCAAACACAATAATTCAAAAGTTATCTTTAGTAGTTGCATGTATTTTTGAACTCTTAAAGTGCCTGAGGAGTAATGGAACTGCTAAGAAAATTATAACTAGGAATCGTTGACCTCAGGCCATTACCTAAAAGAGATACACAAAAGTACAGATCCCAAACAGTCATCCAATTGTTTAAATAAACTCCAATTCTAAGAACAAAGCACAACAAATATAAACCCAACAAGTCCAACAGCAGACCAAAGTTTGGGGGTAGACTTACACAGAGACGCTCAGAGCAGAAGGTTATACCGACTTCTCTGTCTTCGACCGGTCTGCAGAATGAAGCATGTGCCCAACCGCATGGTCTAACTATGGTCTAACTAATAGAGGGATCCCAATACGACGCTTTTAGCGTCGATCTGCGCACTTCCGCGTTTGAAAACGAGGCTGTATGTGTCAGCTTCAATTCTTAATACGATCAGACGCTAGAAAGTAAGGAGTCAAGACACAAAATACATAAAGGTATGCTAAATTCAGACTTTTCAGGCTGAAAATATTGGGGAAGAGTCTTTCAGGAACACTCGACAAGTAAAATTCAAAGAAAAATAGCGACAATTGACCGCGAACTGACGTACCTGCGACGGTTGTGTATCTTTTACAGTGGGCGTGGTTTAAACTTAAGTGGTGTAACACTTACGAACCGGATACACCATGTACTATGTGGACTCCGCGGGCGGCGCGCGCGAGGAAGTTTAACACAGAGAGCCTCGGTTTCGATGTAGATATGCGCAGACGGCGCTAATATGAATTCCCTCTATAGGGGGACCTTTGTTCTCGACAGGATGTTTATTTTATCCAGGCACGGACGTGTATAATAAAATCTGGACTCGCAATGCCCTTAATCAGCTTATAGAGTCATTGAATCCACTCGCAGCCATTTTACCGAGCCGAATACAAAGCTTTCCTGGTAATGCCCGCCTTTGTTCTTCCTGACGTCAATAGTAGGGAGCCAACCCACGCCTTTGTATTCGGCTCGGTAAAATGGCCGCTGGTTGGCTTCTTTTTCATACAAAGGCGTTGCAAGTCCAGGTTTTTTTTTATATACGTCCGTGTATCCAGGGGGCGTTCAGTACTATGGGGTGAGGGCAGCTAAATCACATCCAGGAATACATTAAATATCCAGAGAAGGCTAAAGTAAAAAGTAAAAGGTGTAGGCCAGGGGGTGCTACTCCTATAAAAATCCAGAGAATAAAAGTGGGCATGTAAAAAGAAAATGTGCATAAAAAACAAAACAAACCAAAACAAAATAAAGTTTATGATCTACAGGCTCAGTCAAAAAGGATTTATGCCAAAGAAAACCCCAAAAGCATTGTACGGTCTAGAATTAACAGAGTGAATTTTCACCCCCTTACATAAACACATCCAAATTAGCTAGTGCATCATATCATGGATATATACACTCATCAGGTTCGATCTAAACATGTGGGCTTAAAGGATCACAGACTCAAAAGAACGATTCTTCCAGATGGGTGAATCAGACTCGCATTCCTGAACTTGAAGTTGAACCGGCACAAACCGATCTGCACATGGCGGTCGCACTAATTCCTCCATGTACTAATTAACGTCAAGACAACGGAAACACATGATAGTAACGTCAACACACCGTCAACACACCCAAATCACGATCTAAGTTAACAGAATCGCAATTCGACAGCAATGTAATGCCTAAAATACCATTTGGCAAACAACAGTAGGTGACATTGGGGGGGGGGGCGTTTTATTTCACGAAAATAACGCCCTCCACACAACCGACGGTAACCATGTTGCCTCGATCGGACGGACCATACCATTACGCTACAGGGGGTCACCTTTATACAGTAAACCATGGTACGGTCCAAACGCCGTGAGAAGGCAAGGTAGCGGCGAACAGCGGCGCTGCTCAGAGCCAATTTTTTCGCGTGAAAAACCTCCCTCGAAATGTAGTTAAATGTAAACTCGATTATATAGAAAAAATCTTAAGCGTATACATTACATTTGATACGTCTGTTTTCAATACATTTTGTAAGTGTTGGCAATGCGTTCACGTTACTATCAATGTGTTGACGCGTGTTGACGACTGATTAGTACGACCCGTACATCACTACATGGTATTCATCTATAGGGGTGCACTGAACTAATTCATGCTCCATTGAAAATCGTGTAAAATCAACCAAGTTTGGAGCCCCATGGCAGGCAACTGAAGTCCCTTAGGCCTCTCAAACAAAAAAAATGTGTTGTTTGGTCCTTCAGGTTTCATTTGATTTTCAATTTTTAGTAGGTTAACCAATGAATTTTTTAATAATCCGCCCAAAACAAACTCACCCCCCAAAAAGTTAATGTTGCCAAGCCCTCCCAGCGGCCATTTTTCAAATGACATCCCTCACCTTCTTATGGCTCTTCTGACTAATTTTCAATCCCATTTTTGTCTGCTTTGCCCCCAGATGGGTGCCCCTGAATCTACAGAGATAATCCTGGGCCATACTGACACAATCCCACCATTTCTTGGCCCAAACAGACCCCTGTTTTTGAAACAATCTCGGGGGGTACTTTTTGTGCGCCTCGGCCTGGCGGAGAATTTTCCTTGAATTGGGACACTGCACCCATAGACCTACATGTACAGTACAAGTTTAAGTGTGTGCGCAAAAGCGCCGATTTCACATGTCATGTCTGGGTATAGCGCCTACGGTGCTCCATGAGTGCCATACAACACAATTGTCTAGTCTGGTTCCTGGACCTAAGATTCTGACCACCTCCGATATGAATCTCAGGTCAGGTATACGCGGTCACCAAAATAGATCCATCACCTGATCATGACGACACCAGAGGTGGCACGTGAGTGGTCAGCTGATTCAAGAGATTTGAATTTAACGGAAATACTGCACAGCCAACGGATTTATCCGAGTCGTTATTCCCCCCAGATCATATGTTGGCATCAAACGTTTGTCTAAGGCAGAATTTAAAAGAATTTGAAATTTTAAAAAGATCAATTTCTTCGAAAATTAGATGGGCAATGCTGCCATTGCGGCCAAAACATAGAAAGTGCATGACTAATTCAGATACAGTATTGACTTAAACATGGAGAAATAAAACACATTTCTCCATGCTTAAAATATTGATACCAGACATTTCGCCTTCAAGTATTTTCCAACTGCCACTTCCATCTTAGATTAAAAACCTACATTTATCTGGATCTTCATATTACACACAACATCATTTTAATTTGAACTCCCCAATCAAGGTCCAGAAATATACTTGAATTCGTGCGAACCTCTGAAAGGCGTCGCGAGACCAGACGAAGGGAGCGGGAACCAGTCTATTTTAAAATAATTCCTCCCGGTTTTGATCATGATGACGTACACTCTATTCTTGTGACGACGTATACCGGACCTTAGGGGTGCAGACCACTAATTCAAGTGAGAATTTCTGGCCAGCTCATTAGCATTAAAAGTGCCCCCTTCTACAGTATCTTTTGAAAAAGGAGATTGTTTGGCCCCCAAAATGGTGAGATTGTGTAAATCGTTGCCTTGATCAACTCCCTGGGTCTTTCAGCTTTTATATGAGAGCAGAAGGGCTAAAAACTACGGTTGAAAAATGGTCCTGAGTGCCCGAGAAAGTTGAGGGTTGCCACTTGAAAAATGGCTGCAATCAGACTTCGGAAAAATCACTTTTTTGGGGGTAATTTTTGTTTTGTGGGAATAATTAAAAATGTAATTGGTTAACCCATAAACAATTGAAAAGAAATTGAAAGATAAGTGACCAGACAAGAATTTCATTTGTGTTTCAGAAATCTCAGGGATGTTGGCGTGCATGCTATTGGGCCCTGAACCGTGCTGATTTTACACTGTTTTCAATGGGGCTTGAATTAGTGGACTGGACTCTTAGATTCATTGGAGATAGTCAGAATCTTTTCGTCTGGAATCCAGACTACACAATTGTCCTGCAGACATGCGGGAATGTACGAAAGCCCAATCGTGCCAGTTGAAATATAAAATCTTTGGGAAACTAATTCGTTATTTCGAATTAGTAATCCGTTATTTCGGATTAGTAATTCGTTATTTCGGATTAGTAATCTGTTATTGGATATCAGGTTCATCTGTTGCAGTTCAATACGACACCCAAAACGTAATGACATCATTAGGTTACCTTTCTAGTCCTATTATGGCTCTTGGCTCGCCATTTAAACTCACACCGAAGCCCACAAAAGGACATGATTAGGTTTCAGGTCCGTTTCTTTGTCCAGAAATCCCCAGCTAAATAGTAAAAGTTGGAGTCCGGGTATTGAGGGGATGGATATTTTGTGTCTTAGGTTACTTCGTGAACTGGAAACATCTGCTCCACTAGTGACCTGAATGATTGTCCTGGATATTGTCATTCATTTTATGAGTAAGTAGCAGCAGAAACACACTTAAGATTTGACAGGTATCCCACATTAAAGTTGACTGAAATGTCCTCCATGTTTTGAAAGTTCATAACAATTAATTTCCATGGCTTTTATGTGTTTAAGAGTGTTCCTGCAAATTGGTTTGCAAAATGGCTCTGACCATTAAAAAATGGGGCTATACTTATCATTTAGGTATAGTCTCATTTAAAAATGATACAAGACAGTATGTGTGTTCTTTATTATTTGCTTTTACTTCACAGTTTTTATTTGCTTTTACTTCACAATGGTAAACAAACACACGCACTGTATTTGCACCGTGCTTCACATGGCATTTATCATACCAGTTACTCTTAAGTTTAAGTTTATATAATGATCATGGAGGTATACTGCAAATGATCCATAAACCCTCATCAGTTTTGCAGGCTAGGCAATTGGCTTTAATATTATAGGATAGAGACCGTAAAGACAACAGACGTCTCCAATTAAGGTCCTCATTGTTCATCCATGGTCACCCATCCGAGCATGCACTACAAATTTTGCGTTGATGTTGACCCCTATCATAGACATACATTACATAATCATCAATTTGTCCCTTGATGTACATTTGGTGATAGGCTATAATAAACACAAGAAGTCTGATACACGGTTAAGTGTCTATAATAAACAGTCCGCTTTCCTATTGAATTCCTTTTTAACACGGACACTACTGCCTGTGAGCATATCAATCATAGGTTTGGATTTGATTTGCACGGTGCATTGATGTACATTTTTATTTTATTTCAATCACATCTAACAGCGCAAGCGCCAAGTGACAGGATGGATAAAAAATAAAATTACAAATATACCACGGCCAAGATGGAAGTAATGTCGAATAAGAAAGTCGTCTACCGGTGCCATCATCAGTAGGCCTACACACCTGAACGGCAATCAAGGCCGATTTGAGAATTATGGGCAAATCTGATATAACGAACTAATAATCCGAAATAACGAATTATTAATCCGAAATAACTAGTGCTGCTTTCTGGCCCCACTGTGCAAACAAGCGTGTGTATTTAAAACTTACAATTTCCATCTACCAAAGCAATGCACGCTTGAATGACCCTTTTGCATAAGTTGAATCAAAGTGTATTTTTTTGTTATGTATCTTCCCCTACATATCTTCCATCACAGCAATAGACCAAAGTACGGGTCGTTGCGGTCCAATCAGTAGGCTACATAGCTGGAAGAGAGTTCAATATAAATGTACAGGCAACACTTGAGGTCCGGTGCACAGTTGTAAACCTACGAGACTCTGATGAAAAAAAAATAATTGAAAAATATTTCAGCTCCGGAATTATTGTAGCCATTTTTCACTGGCGGACGCCAGTTTTTGTTCCCTACATTGACTTGTTAAGGAGGAAAAAAGTGCAAGTAAGTTATTAGAAGACAAAACTATTCAGACCAGTCCCATACGGTTTGTGCAAAAATGACGTCCGTAATTCGTTTCTCTTTTTTCAATTTCTATGGCTATTATAACATTTTAAAGGAAACTTATTGTCGTCCAGAAGGTGCCCATGGTGGATGATCAAGTGACTCCTCCGAGACTCCCAACTCTCTTGAACTCTTACCAGAGAAACCTATTCTAGGGTCGACAAGATACTGAACGCATTCCAACCTGGAATAGAGTAGGTACAAACAGTAAAGTATTACCCCAGGGAATCTTGACATACGTGAAGCAATGAAATCATGACACAGGTATTTGTTTTTTTTTTCTAATAAGACCCAAATTTAAAAAAAAACTTTTTGCCTCACCTGTGAAACTTTCTAAAAATAAATTATAATTTTTGTTTAAATTATGTTTGTTCGGGACAAGCTTTCTCCAGTTCGTTTTGATTTATACAAGCCTTGTTTCTATGTCAGGGTATGAACCATTTGTCACATTTTTAAAAAAAATTATGTTGTTCAGGCAAACATTTTCAATTCAATTTTAACTGTCACATACACTGAAAGATTTCGATTCATTTCTTAATGGGAAATAGAATAAACGTGTTTGCTTAGAGATCTTACAGGAACAAACTGGAGAATCTCTCGAATAAACGCACATGTGAAAATATAGTTAATGATCACAAACTTTTAAAAATGATACTTAACTATATGAATATTTTATTAATATGGCACTCTGTGGCTTTCGTACGGAGCTACAAAAGTGCCATCTGACTTAATTGCAAAGAGGTCCTTAACTGCAATACCCTAAAAGTTTGATGACGACATATAGAGATAGTTTTCACGGAATGACGACATCATCGAAGTTGGGTAAAAACACCTTGAGACTGCGGGATGAAGACAACCAATGGCACTTTCAGAGCTCCGTCGTACGGTTTTGGTCTAAATACTTTTATTCCATCGTTGGCAACAATGTCGCTAATATTAATGTGACACAGAAACTTCCCAATCACCGCATCAAAATGTTAATAGTAATTTTGTATTTCAAGATTGCTCATCGTGTTTGTTTTCAGAAAGTCGAGGCTTTTCCGCATAATTCACTATAATATATTTATCCAGTTTCCAGTGTCCCTATCCCTGGATACCCGATCGACGTCTATTCCACAAGTCTCCCCATTAATGATGATTCTCAGATCCTTTTTGCATCTTGGCCGAATTTTTCACTGAGCAATAAAAATTATCTTTTTATCTGATTTTATTCCCGCAAATTAGGAAATTTCATTGTTTGCATTGGTCAGGAAACAACTATAATATAACGAGTACTTCATGAATTTAATTTGTTGTTATTGACTTTCAAAACAGCTTCAGAGCGGTTCTGACGGACACATTCAAGTTAACGTTATTGCCGTTGTACATCAAGTCTTATTTCAATAGTAGAAATATTTTAATGTCCTTGATATGCGAATTCGTGCGTCGAGCTCAATTGGCAGGGCTGGGTTTTGCCTGATTTCAAATAATCATTCATTGGTGCACTCTGTTTAGGTCTAGCTCTCGCATGGTAACGATTTCCTTGTTGAATTGGGTGTAAATCGTAATTTATACACTTCGATATTGTAAACTTGAAATTACAATAAATAAAGAATGAGTGCAGAGATCGTGAAGTGCCATAAGGTATGTGTTGAGATCATCGAAATGGCAAACCGTTATAACGTTGATAAGTGAAAACTTCGAGAGATTTTTCCTAACCAAATTGGGGGATTTTCAAGTCAGTTAATTTCTATTTCATTTGCAGATTAAATTGTATGCATTTACGGATTGTCAGGAATCAACCGACAAACAGCAGACTTGGAACGGTTGCGGGTTTAACGGCATAAGAAAAAAAACGACATGGTTCAAATCTTGAACCATGGGAAATAAAATTTAACCGAATTTTTGGCCATCTAGAAATGAACAAAGTAATTCAGATATTTGTACCAATATCGAAGAAAATATCATTTTTTGTTATAATTTTCCCGATTTAACCCTGAACGTTTGTCAAAAGTTTCTTCGTTGTGCGTTTTGCCAGATGATTGCATTTACAGATGTCACCCACACTCTTTGCGTTACACTACTACGCGATTAAAAATGAGTCGACGCAAAATTACCTGAAACCCGTGGACCGTGTATTAATCTTGATGTATGATATTGGTTTGGGCTACGGATGTTCGAAATTCAAGTTTCGAAAGAACTGTGCGCGATGGTCCGAAAGGGGGTAAGGCTAAGCAGCTCCTCATGCATTGTGTTAACTAAATTAAACCGTTTATAATGCATAGGAGCGGAAACACCCCATCATCGGTTGGAAAGAGCCACTTTGGTCCGGATTATCAATTTGTTTGGCAGCGATGAGATTGCAGCACATTCGTTTGCTGCTCGTTTGTGAACCAGGGAAGCAGAGTTGCATGAAGGGATGCACTGAACTAATTCAGGCTCCATTACAAAAATGCAAAACCATTAAATTTTAGAGCCCCATGTAAGGCAACCGAACTCCCTGAGGCATCTGAAAAAGCCTTGTCTGGTCTTTCAGGTTGCATTTGGTTTTCCATTTTTATTAGGTTTACGAGTGAATTTTTAAATTATCTACCAAAAGTGACCTCGGCCCCCAATGTGAATGTTCCCAAAGTGTCTTGGCAGTCATTTCTCAAACGACACACCTCAATTTTTCAGGCTCTCTTGACTAATTTTCAATCACATTTTTTTTCTGCTTTTCCTCCAGATGGTTGCCCCTGAATCCACACAGATAACCCTGGGCTAAATACTTACACAACTCAACAGTATCTCGATAAATACGAACCCCTCTTTTTGACACATTTGCAGAAGTAATTTTTAAGCGTCAACGTGTGGACGATAATTTCCTGGAATTGCAACAGTGCAACCACCAGAGACTTGCCGGAAACAGCGCCCTCATCAATACCGCCCTCTGGGACCAGCTTGAGAGCCTGGGCCACGGACGTATATTAAAAAACCTGGACTTGCAACGCCTTTGTATGAAATAGAAGCCAACCAGCGGCCATTTTACCGAGCCGCATACAAATGCGAGGGTTGGCTCGCTACCATTGACGCCAGGGAGAACAAAGGCGGGCATTGCTGGGCAAGCTTTGTATTCGGCTCGGTAAAATGGCTGCTAGTGGATTCAATGATCTCTATAAGCTGATCAAGGGCATTGCGAGTCCAGATTTTTTTTATATACGTCCGTGGCCTGGGCCCCTGACCATTTTGAAACCCCAAAGTCATCAATACCCAGGCCCACTCCGGGCTGAAGTCACATGCTCGATTGCGACCACTGCATCTATAAATAGAGCTCTGATTTTTCAGAGTCATAAGCTGCAGTTTACTGTGACCACTTTGTCATTTTTTAAATAAATCAATATTAATCAGGTATATTTACAACATAGAAGATGTACATTGAGTAGGCCCATCTTAATTGTCTGCCCCATGAAAAAAGGCAGCTTTCAAATCTTTTTAGGCAGAAAGCGCAGTAGGCAAGTTATTCTTATGTATTATGATTCTGTGAAAGCATGCTTCAATTTTATCGTCAGCTTCTACTAATTTGAAATAAACGGAGTGATGATTTTTCCCTTGTTTAAAGTCTCATTACAGTCGACTCTCGTTATTACGAAATCCCCGGGACCACGGACATGCACGTGTATGCGTGTATATTAACGCGTGGTTGATGTTACATCAAAAAGATCTCTCGGTTGTAATTAATCTAATATATTGTGATGTGTTTAGAATATTAAAATTCACTGTCAAATGAAAACATGTTTAATGTGCATGTGAGATTTATAAAAGCAAATACATGTACACGTGCATGTGAAAGCATCGATTCAGGGATTTTTAAAAGGATGTCGATTACCATGGATGACGACTAAGCTAAACGCCATGCACATATAGGCCTATGTGTACCTGCAAGAATGTGAAGATTCATCAAGTGGAACCCACATGCATGTAAGTGGTCTTTCCAACAGAAATTGTGTCATGGAGAGACATTTTTATATAATTTTCCGTTTGTCTTACGATTTTCGACACTAACTGCATGGCACGATAGTCCGAGTTCACTCGCCTACTTCCGTGCGGCCGCCCACGCGCAAGATGATCTGAAGGATCATGGGTCGAGTTCGGGCGGCCTGTTCTTGACACGGGTTTCTTGTTCTCGCGCTCGAACGGCGGGAACACGACTCAAGAACACTCTTCTCGGAACAGGATCACACACCACCTCCTCGTCAGGGTTTTACAGGAACACAAGGAAAAACGCGTGAGATTTTTATTTTTGAACAGCTGCAAAATGTAGACAGATGGCTTCCAAACCCATAGACCATGTAGACAATGGGAAGTTTGCGAAATTAACATTAATTATTTTCCGAAACACAGAAATGAATGTTCCTGTTTATATAGAAAAGAATTCAGCCCATCCAAACCTTAACTCTGGAATAACGTACATGGACGCCGCCGTGTTGCATGTAATAACCGGTTGTTTGTTCCCGGCGTTCGAGCGGCCGACCCACGAACAACAAATCAAGCTATTCGTGAACATATACATACGGGAACAAGCCGCCCGAACTCAGCCATGATGTCGTGAAGGAATATTGCGATTGGATAGCTGTGTCTCGCAAAATGTAAATTGTGACAACGCACAGTCTCATTGGCCGGTTTGCTAGGTCTTTTGCAGCGATATGAATAATTCAGTGGATTGGGCAATTAGTTGGGCTCTTGTGGTGCGAGAGTAGTAAAGTGAACTTTTTTGGCCGATTTTTATCAAAATGGGGAAGGGGATTTGTGTTTTATGTTTGCGTAATCAATGTAAGAAATCATTGATTTTTTAATCGCTCTTTACGTTTGTCATGACTACAGGCTAAATACAAGCAAACCACGCTCTCCTCTCATCTAGAGTTCCCAAGAAACATTAAACTGAACTAAGTGACAATGGGGAAATCCCAAGCGTACTGCCCACTAAAAGAGCTCACTTTTAGGTCATACCTTAATGTTGTTCACTGCACCATAATTGTGATTAACCTTGTGGTCTTAAGACCGAAAAAAAAAATTTTTACAACTTGAAATATACACGTACAACTTGTGATACGCACTGAGTTATCAAAATATGAACCGTTCTAATCTCTGGCCCGGCATAAGTTGATAAGGGACTACTCGCAACAGTTCAAAGAAAACAAATAACACAATGGATATTAAAAAGCACAATGTGTTTATTATTCTGAGAACAGCATGTATATTCTGTCATTTAAACACGAAAGCAGCAAACGTAAAATGGGTTTGCAAACTAGTTGGCAGTGATTTTATTTATAAGCACAAGGAAGTTCTCAAACAATTTGAATAAATTCCTACATGTAGTGAAGTTGTACATGTACTGACAGAAGCCACACAACATTGTTCCTCCATACCCCTTCTCAAACTATTCTCCTTAACAAAGTCATACGAGAACGGAAATAGCTAGCATTGTTTGAGTATGTGGCAAAATAGGTACATGTGGAAAATGACTATGACCTCGACGATATACATGTTTACTGAACAATAACAATAATAGGGTTTTGACACATATCCACATTGGTTCATAGTCTTTCAGTTTCTCAATTACAAACGTTATTAGGATTTTTTATTTTGAGGTCGTTAAGTAGTGCAGTAAAATGTTTTGCAGACTTGTTGTCCGCCTTGTTTGACCAATTCATCAAAAGATACACTACATTAAACTCCCAACAATGGAAACATTTCAAAAAGCATTTTCCCAGATGAAGCTAATGAATGTGAACCTGTCATGTGGTCGTCCTTGGACGGCAGATAAATTTTAGGGATCAGGGAATGGCATAGTGACTTCATCAGTGACATCACCGGATGAGGCTTTTAAGATGAATTGTTGAGGAACGGTGTTGTAAACATACAATTTTCATCTAGTTTTGACTTTCAAACTCAAAAAATCATTCCGGAATGCAATTATCTTACCACAACCCCATAATTTTTCCAGTCCTTATAGTGAAATAGGTCTGGCTTATATCATTTCGCCTTTTTTTAGTCTTCGGGTATATTATTTAATGTATATCAATATCAAAATGTTTGAAATCTGGACGTCATGGAACCGCTTGTATGAAATGCTTGACGGAGAAAATGTGAGACTCCAAATTTAAGCAAGTCATCTATATGCATTATTTTCTATTAACTTCTCGGCAACAACACTCACTTGTCTCAAATGTGCACTTTCCATATTACATAACTTAAAGAGAATTTCAAATACACTGTACATGCATTTTGGATATACCGAAGAGTAGTGAAAAAGAGGCATCAACATCGAGTTGAAAAAGAAATTCATTCCATGGCCATTTCAAGCAATCAATTTACAGCAGTATGGCACATACTTTCGGGTTCTTCTTAAAGTGATGAGAGAGAAGAGTATAACCACGGAAAGGAAAATTGAGCAATATTCATATAGCAACCTCTCCATAGTGAACTTAGTTTTTGGAATCCAAACATTAGGTTTGCATTTGTCTGCTGGTTTAGCTTTAAAAATCGTATCTGTAGAAATTGTTGCTAATGCATGCAATTTAAATTTGCCAGATTTTCTTAACCCTCCATCGTTAACAACATTGACAAATTTCAGGTGGACTATACTTTGATACAGAAGATAAACTTCTTTTACTTCGGACTCAGTTTTTTTGAGTTTCTCCACCACATCAATAATCGACAGTGCCATAGAAAGTTGTCCTGTTTCATGTATGAAATCTGCACCTTGATACGCTGGAGACTTGCATTCATTTGCTCTGCAACTTGACTGTTCAGCATCTTATACTGTGGGTAAGCATCAAGTCTATATCCACTTGAACATGCTGAAAATACACAATGAGAAAGAAAGAAAAATGTCAGAGGAGTAAAAGTTACATTTAATGTCGGGCAAGACAACTAAATAAAACCATCACAATTATCACAGCACTTCATAGTTCTGTTGAAGTGGTATTTTCAAGGAACATTCGACAAAATCAAAAACAAATACAGCTAAACTTTAACAAATTAAACTTCACGAGGTAATCTGTACTACGGACAAGCACAACAATTACCTGTATGATTAGGCCAGTGCAAACGGTCGATGAGGAACTTTGTGTTTCGAAAATGGCGAGGTTCTCGGTTAAGACAATATGAGTGCAAGTGGCAAACGTTGTCATAAAGAACGATTGCAGGAGCTGAAAAACATTGAAACAATATAAAAAGAGTGCAAAAAGGTTGTGCGTTAACACCTCTGAGTAACTATTACAGAATGACATCTATTTTCAAAATTCAGCACAGAACTGGAAGTATCACACGTAAGCTCAGACCCACCCAAAACAAAAAGTCCTTGTATATTTTAAGAATATTCTACAATAAGAACAGCTGTTGGAAAACTCTGAAACTTACTGGATGAGAATTCCATTAAATGTAAATTAGCACTGCACAATCTATAAGTCTCTAACTCAACTTTCTTTTTGAAATCTCCCCCCCCTCCAAACCACTTCTATCCTTTGACATAGATGGTCTACCTAAAGTAGTCATGGGAAAAAAACCTGCAAGGAATTTCTCTTTGGGTAGCTGCAATCAATTTCTCTAAGACCAAGACGGACCTACAAAGTGCATTCCTGTGTTGCTAAAAGGTATTACTCAGGGTTATTCCAATGCATCTTTGTTTTTAAGCTAAAAAGTGTTTTTATAGTCCAGGTCAGGTCATATTCCTGACCAATAATATGATGTAAGTCGAAAGAGAAAGCCTCAAATTTACAACAGTCTGTAGATAAATATGTATTCTATTTTTTGTTGATGTTGCTTAAATACATTCCGTCGAGTTTGATAATTCCTTTTTATTTGCAGAGCACTAAGCACTGCAACTGTTGTGAATAAATAAAAGTTTGAATAAATGACATATCACACATTGAGAAGAGCGCAAAGATACACAAACGCCTATCTAAGATAATTCATTACAGCGACACTGTAGCGAAATCTTTTGTCACCCATGTTCCCGAACTGTGGTTAAACTTTAAAAAAAAAGTGTGGACTCACTGGTTGAAAAACGGGTAGCAACAGAGTGAAAGGAACATTTGGAGATTCAAACTGCTCCATAATCTCAAAACCGTAGCAAATGCCTGAAATGGTAACATTTTAAAATAATGAAAAAAACACAGCAAAACACAAAAAGGAAAAACACATCAGCTTGGTGAAGAGCACATGATACTGAACAATAATTGTTGTACTTATTGAAAAGTCTGATTCATCAAAAGTCAAATGACCTTTAAAACAATGCATCTCTACTTCAACCTAATTCAATACCCGCAACAGTAACAGCATGCGATAACTCACAAGTGCATGAACACTTTTTTCTTTTGGGTGGGGTTATCAGGGCATTATGGGTCATCCCAATGATGAAAAGTCCTGAACGTTTTCCAAATTTATCAAACAGTACACTTAAGAAAAATGTCCAATTCACTGACTGAATCTTTTTCTCTGATATCAAATCTGATTAAGGAAACATGCAAGAGCAATTAAAAAATGTTTAATAAAAATTGTTTCAAGAACAGAAAGTAATGGTGGCACTGTCTCCAAGGTCATTAATGACACATTCATGTCTACATACTATGATCCCATTTGACACATCTTGCATTTGTTTAGATACAGCTGCAGGCTGTTAACAAATTCAGCACTGAATAGGAAACTTGCTAGCCGCCTAGCACTGCAGTCCTTTAGCAGAATACATGAAGCATCAGTCAAAAATTAAAAGTACAATGACCAGCAATGGATCATTTTTTTATGAAGTAAGGATACCAGGAGATTAGGTAAGAACATGTACCATGCTCACAAAATGCTGCAAATATGCATGTTAAATTGCTAACAAGAAAAGTCGTAAACAGCATTCATGTTTGTACATGTACCTTGGCCATGAGAAGCAGCAGTGATTGTGGCCCGATTATCAAAGTCAACCAAAATCCACTTTAGGCCCATAATGTGTAAACATTCGGGGAAATCCTTCCCTGGGGAAACACATCTGCAGGAAAATGTAAACAAAATGGGCAAAAATAAATGACTTTATACACTTTTAACCAAACAAAAAGATACTGATAAATGGCACACGCTCATCAGTGACACAAACATCTCTTCATGGACATTGCTTTTCTTCTTATCAATAAAAAATTATTGGTCTGTAAAGCAGATGTGGGAAAACCAAAACCAAATGAGCCTTTTTTGGAAAAGTCAAGTCAACTTAAATTTAGGGAGATTACGAAAACATTTGAATAATTTCGGCTGGCATTCACAAAAAAAACCAAAAAACTTGCCTTCCAAAATCTTTTTGAAATGAGAAAGACTCAAATTATGTCAAGAAATCCTAGGTTATTCAGAGTTGTTGGCTTAGGAAGACTCAAATCAATATGCAATGACTTGTGCCAATTTGATATAGAAAAGCTATGTTAAAAAATATCTGGATTCATTTCAATTATAAAGGGTTTATCTCACTTAATACCAAAAATGATACCACATGTATAATGGGGGCGGCTGTGTTATGGGGCTTCCAACAATGTACATGTAGATTTTTGTGTAAAATGCATTATCTACAAAAAAGAAAGAATTATGAAGTTCTGCGCCTCTGAATTGGTAATATGCATGTCATAAGAAAAAAAATAAATAAAAAATAAACCCTAAACAGGAAAAATTGAACATTTACCTTCATTTGAAAATTCTCGCAATCAAAGTCATTCAATACAAACAGCGTGAAAAGTTCATCACATGGTGAGATGCAATTTGTCTCCAATAAGAGCTGAAAGTAAAGATCACTTTTCTCTAATGATGGCATCTCTTCTTGTACATAATCTGCAAATTAATAAAATGACACAAACCAATTAGTAAAATAAAATGAATCTTGATCTTACTTCACCTTTGTTATATAAAAAAATCTATGTGCCAAGCCTGTGCATGGTTGAGGAGCATCAATGCGTATGAAGCCTGTGTATGGGCATCAATGCGTATGAAGTCTGTGTATGGTTGAGGAGCATCAATGCGTATGAAGCCTGTGTATGGGCGTCAATGCGTATGAAGTCTGTGTATGGTTGAGGAGCATCAATGCGTATGAAGCCTGTGTATGGGCATCAATGCGTATGAAGTCTGTGTATGGTTGATGGGCATCAATACGTATGAAGAGAGATGTTGCTTTTTTGGATTTGGATCCAACATTTGTTTGATCAGTGCCCTCTTGACAATCTGTACAGTCCGCTCTGCTGCTCCATTTGAAGCAGGATGGTATGGTGCCACTCGAGTTTCTTTCCATACACTCCTTGAATTCTGCAGAAGTGAATTGTGGCCCATTATCTGACACAATTTCCTCTGGAAGTCCATATGAGGTAAATAACCTCCTCAAGACATCCAAGATTTTTGCAGTGGTGATAGTTTTCATTGAGAAAACCTCTACCCACTTAGAGTGACTATCAATCAAAATAAAAAACTGCTGACCTTTTTGCTCAGCAAAATCAATATGCACCCGTTGCCAAAGCTGGGTGGGCCACTCCCGTGTTTTGAGTGGAGTGGTTGGGGGAGTATTTCGGACTGACAAGCATGTCGTACACGCATTTACAAGGTTTTCGATGTCCTTATCTAAACCTGGCCACCACAGATAACTGCGTGCTAAGCCTTTCATGCTACACATACCCATGTGTTGGTTATGGAGGTCGTTTAGAGTTTGTCTCTGTACTTCATTGGAATAACTACTCTAATTCCCCACAAAATACAGCCTTGGTCAATGGTTAATTCAGTTCTACACCTGAAATATGGTTTCATCTGCTCATCTGGAACAAAACTTGGCCAACCATTTGCTACAAAGTCATACACTTTGGATAACTCTGGGTCTATTCTAGTGGCTCTACTGATATCATCGGATGTAATCGGCAACTCCTCTAAATATGAAAAATATTTGACCTCCTGCACATCTGAGTGGTCTACCTGCCTCGGTAATCTAGATAATGCATCAGCATTACTATGGTCTACTGAATGTCTATACTCAATACTCAAGTGTATGCAGACAATATGATAGCCCATCTTTGCATTCGCGCTGCGGCCAAGGTGGACATTGAGGCCTGTGGATTGAATATGGCTGTCAGAGGCTTGTGGTCTGTAACCAACTTGAACTTCCTACCAATCAGGTACATGTATGTGAGGAACTTTTTGACCCCAAAAATCAGAGCCAGTGCTTCACGCTCAATTTGTGCATAGTTTTTCTCACTTGGTGATAGAATGCGCAATGTGGATGCAATTGGGCCTTTCTTTACCGTCTGCCATTACATGAGAAATCACTGCACCAACCCCATATGGGGAGGCATCGCAAGCAAGGCGCAATTCTCTATTCACATCATAATGAACCAACAAGGTACTTTCCATAAGTTGAATTTTACTATGTTGGAATGCAGTCTCGCAAGCATCAGTCCACTTCCACTTCACATCCTTACACAAGAGCTCATTTAGGGGGTGCAACAGGGTCGAAACATTTGGAATGAATTTTCCGTAGTAATTCAAAAGTCCCAAATAGGACCGGAGCTGACTGATGTTGGTGGGACTGGGAGCTTGCTTGATCGCATCCAACTTCTCTACAGTTGGGTGGATTCCTTCAGCACCTACTACATACCCTAGGTACTCTACTGATGGTTTATGCCATTCACACTTTTGGCGTTTTACTCGCACATTACATCTCTCCAAATGCTTGAAGACCTCACATAAAATTTCACTATGCCTCTGTTCAGATGGGGCCGCGATAAGGATATCGTCTAGATAGCAGACAACTGCCTCTATCCCCTGCAATATCTGATCCATCACTCCCTGAAATATCCCGGGTGCCGAAGATACACCAAACGGTAACCTATTGAACTGAAATAGTCCCAGGTGAGTGTTTATGGTCAAGAACTTTTTGGATTCTTCATCCAAATCGAGTTGCAGGTAAGCTTGTGTGAGGTCAATCTTTGTGAAAATCTTTGCCCCTTCAAGTGTCGCGAACATGTCCTCTGCGTTTGGCAAGGGATATTGTGTATCATCTAACAACTTATTGATTGACGCCTTATAATCACAACACAATCGCAAACTACCATTAGGTTTCGGAACTGGCACAATAGACAAACCCATTCGCTGCGTTCAACCTTACTGATTATGCCTTAATCTTGCAGCTTTTAAAGTTCTTTTTCAAGCTTTTCCTTCAGAGCATATGGTACAGGACGTGCTTTACAAAACACTGGTTTAACATTTTCAACCATGTGGATATGCGCATTGAAATCAGTGATTGGGCCTCCCTTATCACTAAATACCGTTTTGTACTGTTCTTTCAGTCCTGCCATGTCCTTGGCTGGACTGACACGTGGGTAGTCCTTGTCCTGCACTCTGAAGATTTTTGGCCAGTTTACCCTGATTTGTCCAACCAGTTGCGACCCAACAAGGCTGGTTTGTCTCCCTCGACAACATACAGTGGCAGTTTGTGTGTCTGACGCTCGTAAGTTACTGGTGCCATCAGCTTCCCCCGTACTGCGATGGGTTCTCCTCCATAGGATTTCAGTTTTACTGTTGATGGCTCCAGTGGCCAGCTCTCAAGCTGTTGGTGGTAGGTTTCCTCAGATATGATGGATACTGCTGCACCAGTGTCCAGCTCCATCTTAATTGGTGATCCTGCCAGATCAACGGTGGTAGTGATCCCATTAGCAGGTGAGCTGACAGAACTGCTGGTATAAACCAGATAATCTGATTCATCACTGTTGGTGTTGGTGGCTAGGCGCTTCAAAGGTTTGGTGGTTTACCCTCCTTAAAGATACCGTTTTTTCTGTATGCCTTTGAGATATGACTCACTTTTTTGCAGCAATAACAAGTTGCCTGCTTGAAGGGGCATTCTCTTGGGGAGTGTTGACCCAAGCATCGGTAGCAGTTCCCACTATCCTGGTTCAGCATTAATTTTGAACCACGACTTGCATGACTTCCAGTGGTTGCCGACTTCTTCTGATGACTGAAGCTCAGTTTGGGTTTTGAAGTAGTCACCTTTTTGACTTCCAGATTGGCTTTGGGTTGCAGCTCCTGGGCTTGCTTGTTTGCCATTTCAAATGCAATCGCAAGTTGCAGTGCCTTTTTAAAACAGTTCTTTCTCCGTCAGTAGCTTCTTTTGGTAGTGTTGATTAGCCCACACACTAATCTATCGCGAAGGACATCTTTCGGGAAATTCCCAAACTTATAAGGGAAAGAATAAAAAAGTGAACTTCGTATATGGAATTCTTTCCCTTACAGTAGTTGCCAGGCGTTTCAGTTCGACTACATACTGATTCACAGATTCCCCTGGTTTCTGGTCTTTCTTGTGGAATTTGAAGTGCTCTGCAATTGTCAGCGGTTGTGACGAGTAGAGATCTTTCAGCAAGTTTTTCAGTTCATCCAGTGATTTATCACTCACTTTGTCTGGTGACACCATGGACTTCAAAAACGAGTATGATTTCGGTCCAATAATGGTCAGAAAAACACTCACTGCGTTTGCGTCTCTGATGTCATTAGCGATGAAGAACTGTTCCACCCGCTCTAAGTAAAACGTGAAGCCTGAAGGTCTCCTTTCCTTCATCGAACTCGTCCACTTTTCCGATTATTGCTGCCATCCTTCCAGATGGAGTATACAACATTGTTGGTAGTAACTAAGTTTAGACTCGGGTACCTACAGGTTAGGATAGCCCATCCTCGTCGCCAGAATTTGTCATATCTTTCTGAAGTAGGTACATCTTGCAACCCAGGCTGAAATTGGCACGAAGTTCGGGCCGGATTTTCGCCTGGCCTGATTTCCGGCTGGACGCTATTTTTACGGCTGCAAGCAACCCGTCACATAACCGACTAAATTTCTACGGAGGCCGATCACGGCATAGCAGAAAGAGTACATAAACGTCCACAAACATATTACAGACAAAAAGTAATGTTCAAATAAATCCTTCTCCAGAATGTATCTTAGCTATGAAACAACGTGAACAACTGAGAATTTTGTTCTCTAACAGGAAATACCGACGGAATGTGTATGAATAAACAATTAGCCTTCATGCAATATGGATGAGGGCGCTAGTAGATACAATGATGGCCCCAAAATAATGTTTTCGCGAACGGGTTCGAAATTTGTATACTGTCAATTTCTCTTCTATTAAGGAAGTTGGAAGAACATGAACTGGGCACTTTCTAAAGAAGCATGGAATGTAATAGCAGAAATATAAAAGAGTGCCGGAAACTATTTAGAAAGTGTGAAACACGAATACGCCAAAATCGAAATCGCTCTATAGCATTGGGGTGCATTGCCCCATTCAAGGGAAATTCCTCGGCAGGAATGTGTAGGAGGGACCCCCGGGCAGACTTAATTAGCGCCCCGAATGATTCGGCTCACAGGTTGTCTCAGCCCAATTGATTTCAGGAGTCAGCGCACCCGATAAGGAGCAAAGACAGAGAAAATATGTTTCTAGGCTGAAAGTTGTGCATTTTTGTATGTGAGTAGGAAGACAACTGTCCAGTCTCATTCAATGCAACGACTGCCTATTGGTAATGTCTGTCAACACGTTATTCGCCCGCCAACCTGTACTGTGCTGGGGTGGGAAACACCAAGCTAATGGGCCAGCTGTGTTGACATGTGTTACCTATCTTTTATCGTGGCCTCGGAGGAGACCGCTGTTGATTTGTAAGTCATGACAACTGAATCTTCAAATTTTATGAAACTCACCTATACACTTTTCTTCCCCCTTGGTACCTCCAACAGTGCATGAAGACATAAAGTTATAAATTTTTCGGTCCATGTTGTTGCCCCCCACTATTTCATATACATATTAAAACACATTAGCCACAGGCCCTTTTGATGTTGCTGAAAAACATGCGTTCTCCTGTTTAAATCTTATTCATTGCAGCAAGCTTGCTGTAATAATTAGGACGGTTCGACACAATAATCATAACTGATCATTGTTAGAAGTTTGCTCGCAAAAGCAACAGACCGGTATATCCCTTGTTATTTACTTAGCCACATAGAAAACTTCTAATATCAACAAAAAATCATGATGGCGAACAATGTCCACTTCACTTAACCCCTAAACGCGACATTATACCTTGCAAACACGAGTCATCAGTAATCAATCAACAGAATTCCAAGCAGACACTCCAATATAAACAAACAAGCCCTTGCGTCGCCGAGTGGCAGCTAAACTTCCGATCTACCACAAACACCAGAGTACAGGGTGGCGGGCGAATTCCGTGTTGACAGACATTACCAACAGGCAGTCGTTGCATTGAAGGAGACTGGACAGCTATTGTCTTCCCACTCACATACAAAAATGCACAACTTTCTGGGAAGATCATACACAAGTCCTTCCTCCCTATCAACCCCGTTGAATTTAAACTGACAAAAACCATACTGTTATTTGCGTGCTGGCGCAACGACGTGTCAGATACTGTTGATACAAATCAGCTGATTTTTTTGAAATCTAGGGTGGTACAAAATCGTTTGAAAACGGACATCAGCCCAGAAACCGATTTTCCCCGTCTTTGTTCCTAATCGGGTGCATTGACTCCTGAAATCAATTGGGCTGAGAAAGCCTGTGGGCCGAATCCTTCGGGGAGCTAATTAAGTGTGCCCAGGGGTCCCCCCTACACATTCCTGTAGAGAAAATCACACTTTTTTGAAATCTAGGATGGTACAAAATCGTTTGAAAACGGACATCAGCCCAGAAACCGATTTTCCCCGTCTTTGTTCCTAATCAGGTGCGTTGACTCCTGAAATCAATTGGGCTGGGAAAGCCTGTGGGTCGAATCATTCGGTGCGCTAATTAAGTGTGCCCAGGGGTGCCCCCTACACATTCCTCAAGAGAAAATCACACTTTTTTGAGATCTAGGATGGTACAAAATCGTTTGAAAACGGACATCAGCCTAGAAACCCTTTCCCCCCGTCTTTGTTCCTAGTCGGGTGCGTAGACTCCTGAAATCAATTGGGCCGAGACAGCCTGTCAGCCGAATCATTCGGGGCGCTAATTAAGTCTGCCCAAGGGTCCCTCCTACACATTCCTGAAGAGAAAAATCACACTTTTTTGAAATCTAGGGTGGTACAAAATCGTTTGAAAACGGACATCAGCCCAGAAACCGATTTTCCCCGTCTTTGTTCCTAATTGGGTGCGTAGACTCCTGAAATCAATTGGGCTGAGACAGCCTGTCAGCCGAATCATTCGGGGCGCTAATTAAGTCTGCCCAAGGGTCCCCCTACACATTCCTCAAGAGAAAATCACACTTTTTTGAGATCTAGGATGGTACAAAATCGTTTGAAAACGGACATCAGCCTAGAAACCCTTTCCCCCCGTCTTTGTTCCTAGTCGGGTGCGTAGACTCCTGAAATCAATTGGGCCGAGACAGCCTGTCAGCCGAATCATTCGGGGCGCTAATTAAATGTGCCCAAGGGTCCTTCCTACCCATCCCTGAAGAGAAAATCACACTTTTTTGAAATCTAGGGTGGTACAAAATCGTTTGAAAACGGACATCAGCCCAGAAACCGATTTTCCCCGTCTTTGTTCCTAATCGGGTGCGTAGACTCCTGAAATCAATTGGGCTGAGACAGCCTGTCAGCCGAATCATTCGGGGCACTAATTAAGTCTGCCCAAGGGTCCCCCATAGACATCCCTCTACAGAAAATCACACTTTTTTGAAATCTAGGATGGTACATAATCGTTTGAAAACGGACGTCAGCCTAGAAACCTATTTTCTGTGTCTTTGTTCCTAAGCGGGTGCGCTGACTCCTGAAATCAATATTATAGAGCGATTTTGATTTTTGCTTGTTCGCATTTGACACTTTCTAAATAAGTTCCTGCACTCTTTTATATTTCTGCCATTACATTCCATACTTCTTTAGAACTTGCCGAGTTCATATGCCTCCATTTTCCTTTATAGAAGAGAAATCGCGAAAGCATTATTTGGTGGGCATCATTGTCTGTACTAGTGCCCTCATCCATTTTGCATGAAGGCTTTGTGTTTTTTCGTACACATTCCGTCTGTGTTTCCTGTTGGTGAAAAAATGTCTCAGTTATTCACGTTGTTTCATAGCTAAGATACATTGCAGCAAAGGATCTATTTAAACATTGCTTTTTGTCTGTAATTTGTTTGTGGACGTTCATGGACTCTTTTGTGCTATGCCGTGATCGGCCTCCGTAGAATTTCCAGCTGGATACGTGAAGGGATGCTTGCCGCCGTAAAAATAGCGTCCAGCCTAAAATCAGGCCAGCCGAAAATCTGGCCCGAATTTCGTGCCAATTTCAGCCTGGTGGGCCTGGCCTGATTTCCGGCTGGACGCTATTTTTACGGCTGCAAGCAACCCGTCACATAACCGACTAAATTTCTACGCAGGCCGATCACGGCATAGCAGAAAGAGTACATAAACGTCCACAAACATATTACAGACAAAAAGTAATGTTCAAATAAATCCTTCTCCAGAATGTATCTTAGCTATGAAACAACGTGAACAACTGAGAATTTTGTTCTCTAACAGGAAATACAGACGGAATGTGTATGAATAAACAATTAGCCTTCATGCAATATGGATGAGGGCGCTAGTAGATACAATGATGGCCCCAAAATAATGTTTTCGCGAACGGGTTCGAAATTTGTATACTGTCAATTTCTCTTCTATTAAGGAAGTTGGAAGAACATGAACTCGGCACTTTCTAAAGAAGCATGGAATGTAATAGCAGAAATATAAAAGAGTGCCGGAAACTATTTAGAAAGTGTGAAACACGAATACGCCAAAATCGAAATCGCTCTATAGCATTGGGGTGCATTGCCCCATTCAAGGGAAATTCCTCGGCAGGAATGTGTAGGAGGGACCCCCGGGCAGACTTAATTAGCGCCCCGAATGATTCGGCTCACAGGTTGTCTCAGCCCAATTGATTTCAGGAGTCAACGCACCCGATAAGGAGCAAAGACAGAGAAAATATGTTTCTAGGCTGAAAGTTGTGCATTTTTGTATGTGAGTAGGAAGACAACAGCTGTCCAGTCTCATTCAATGCAACGACTGCCTATTGGTAATGTCTGTCAACACGTTATTTGCCCGCCAACCTGTACTGTGCTGGGGTGGGAAACACCAAGCTAATGGGCCAGCTGTGTTGACATGTGTTACCTATCTTTTATCGTGGCCTCGGAGGAGACCGCTGTTGATTTGTAAGTCATGACAACTGAATCTTCAAATTTTATGAAACTCACCTATACACTTTTCTTCCCCCTTGGTACCTCCAACAGTGCATGAAGACGTAAAGTTATAAATTTTTCGGTCCATGTTGTTGCCCCCCACTATTTCATATACATATTAAAACACATTAGCCACAGGCCCTTTTGATGTTGCTGAAAAACATGCGTTCTCCTGTTTAAATCTTATTCATTGCAGCAAGCTTGCTGTAATAATTAGGACGGTTCGACACAATAATCATAACTGATCATTCTTAGAAGTTTGCTCGCAAAAGGAACAGACCGGTATATCCCTTGTTATTTACTTAGCCACATAGAAAACTTCTAATATCAACAAAAAATCATGATGGCGAACAATGTCCACTTCACTTAACCCCTAAACGCGACATTATACCTTGCAAACACGAGTCATCAGTAATCAATCAACAGAATTCCAAGCAGACACTCCAATATAAACAAACAAGCCCTTGCGTCGCCGAGTGGCAGCTAAACTTCCGATCTACCACAAACACCAGAGTACAGGGTGGCGGGCGAATTCCGTGTTGACAGACATTACCAACAGGCAGTCGTTGCATTGAAGGAGACTGGACAGCTGTTGTCTTCCCACTCACATACAAAAATGCACAACTTTCTGGGAAGATCATACACAAGTCCTTCCTCCCTATCAACCCCGTTGAATTTAAACTGACAAAAACCATACTGTTATTTGCGTGCTGGCGCAACGACGTGTCAGATACTGTTGATACAAATCAGCTGATTTTTTTGAAATCTAGGGTGGTACAAAATCGTTTGAAAACGGACATCAGCCCAGAAACCGATTTTCCCCGTCTTTGTTCCTAATCGGGTGCGTAGACTCCTGAAATCAATTGGGCTGAGACAGCCTGTCAGCCGAATCATTCGGGGCGCTAATTAAGTCTGCCCAAGGGTCCCTCCTACACATTCCTGAAGAGAAAATCACACTTTTTTGAAATCTAGGATGGTACAAAATCGTTTGAAAACGGACATCAGCCCACAAAACCGATTTTCCCTGTCTTTGTTCCTAATCGGGTGCGTAGACTCCTGAAATCAATTGGGCTGAGACAGCCTGTCAGCCGAATCATTCGGGGCGCTAATTAAGTCTGCCCAAGGGTCCCCCTACACATTCCTCAAGAGAAAATCACACTTTTTTGAGATCTAGGATGGTACAAAATCGTTTGAAAACGGACATCAGCCTAGAAACCCTTTCCCCCCGTCTTTGTTCCTAGTCGGGTGCGTAGACTCCTGAAATCAATTGGGCCGAGACAGCCTGAGGGCCAAATCATTCGGGGCGCTAATTAAATGTGCCCAAGGGTCTCTCCTACCCATCCCTGAAGAGAAAATCACACTTTTTTGAAATCTAGGGTGGTACAAAATCGTTTGAAAACGGACATCAGCCCAGAAACCGATTTTCCCCGTCTTTGTTCCTAATCGGGTGCGTAGACTCCTGAAATCAATTGGGCTGAGACAGCCTGTCAGCCGAATCATTCGGGGCGCTAATTAAGTCTGCCCAAGGGTCCCCCATACACATTCCTCAAGAGAAAATCACACTTTTTTGAGATCTAGGATGGTACAAAATCGTTTGAAAACGGACATCAGCCTAGAAACCCTTTCCCCCCGTCTTTGTTCCTAATCGGGTGCGTAGACTCCTGAAATCAATTGGGCTGAGACAGCCTGTCAGCCGAATCATTCGGGGCGCTAATTAAGTCTGCCCAAGGGTCCCTCCTACACATTCCTGAAGAGAAAATCACACTTTTTTGAAATCTAGGGTGGTACAAAATCGTTTGAAAACGGACATCAGCCCACAAAACCGATTTTCCCTGTCTTTGTTCCTAATCGGGTGCGTAGACTCCTGAAATCAATTGGGCTGAGACAGCCTGTCAGCCGAATCATTCGGGGCGCTAATTAAGTCTGCCCAAGGGTCCCCCTACACATTCCTCAAGAGAAAATCACACTTTTTTGAAATCTAGGGTGGTACAAAATCGTTTGAAAACGGACATCAGCCCAGAAACCGATTTTCCCCGTCTTTGTTCCTAATTGGGTGCGTAGACTCCTGAAATCAATTGGGCTGAGACAGTCTGTCAGCCGAATCATTCGGGGCGCTAATTAAGTCTGCCCAAGGGTCCCCCTACACATTCCTCAAGAGAAAATCACACTTTTTTGAGATCTAGGATGGTACAAAATCGTTTGAAAACGGACATCAGCCTAGAAACCCTTTCCCCCCGTCTTTGTTCCTAGTCGGGTGCGTAGACTCCTGAAATCAATTGGGCCGAGACAGCCTGAGGGCCGAATCATTCGGGGCGCTAATTAAATGTGCCCAAGGGTCTCTCCTACCCATACCTGAAGAGAAAATCACACTTTTTTGAAATCTAGGATGGTACATAATCGTTTGAAAACGGACGTCAGCCTAGAAACCTATTTTCTGTGTCTTTGTTCCTAAGCGGGTGCGCTGACTCCTGAAATCAATATTATAGAGCGATTTTGATTTTTGCTTTTTCGCATTTGACACTTTCTAAATAAGTTCCGGCACTCTTTTATATTTCTGCCATTACATTCCATACTTCTTTAGAACTTGCCGAGTTCATATGCCTCCATTTCCTTTATAGAAGAGAAATCGCGAAAGCATTATTTGGTGGGCATCATTGTCTGTACTAGTGCCCTCATCCATTTTGCATGAAGGCTTTGTGTTTTTTCGTACACATTCCGTCTGTGTTTCCTGTTGGTGAAAAAAATGTCTCAGTTATTCATGTTGTTTCATAGCTAAGATACATTGCAGCAAAGGATCTATTTAAACATTGCTTTTTGTCTGTAATTTGTTTGTGGACGTTCATGGACTCTTTTGTGCTATGCCGTGATCGGCCTCCGTAGAATTTCCAGCTGGATACGTGAAGGGATGCTTGCCGCCGTAAAAATAGCGTCCAGCCTAAAATCAGGCCAGCCGAAAATCCGGCCCAAATTTCGTGCCAATTTCAGCCTGGTAATCTTACCAGGCAAAGAGTCACACTACAATGGCGGCCATTTTACAAGGGGCACTCTCTGGCGTGTTTTTATTTCAACTACAGAGGGCGGCCAACAACTTATACAGTAACATGATGGGACTACTACAGGCTCTATGAAATTTAAGGCCAAAAAAAATGATCAGCGTGTTAAGCATGATGTAATTAGTTCGCCCGATTTCATCTAGTGAGGGCGCTATTGCATTTGAATGGTGTCTATTCCCTTGTGTACAGATTCTGAAAATTACTTATTTCATTTTTTGTCTAACGTTAAATTTCGATTGGACAAAATCAATGTCCCATAAATGTATCTACCATTTACTCCTGAAAATTTTACGGAAACAGCACTTGAATTTATTGCAATTTTCACAAAAACACCATTGTCGCCCCAATACTGCAATTTTAACCACTCATGACATAACCTTTGTTTTTTTTTAAATTGTCATAAAAATATGCATAACCTCCCAAATGCAATCAGTAAGCATAATTAACAATGTTTAGGTGTCAGGGTATGCATTAGGTGCATTATCAAGATCACATTTCTTTAAATTAAAGGAAAAACAATTTCTTCAAATAATAGGGCGACAGCAAAAAGTCGCCCTTTTTAAAATGTCGCCATATTGTGGTACTTTTTACCATAGAAAGTCAACCATTTGTAGGATTAATAGGAATAATCGAGTGTAAAACGTCTGACAATTATCAATATCTGGCAATCGTGGCATCATCCGAAAGGCCATATGTTCCTCTATCCATTCATATAACTTTCATATCCATATTTGCAGTAGTTAGGGAAATATTTGCCAAAGGAATTGCATATTTGTGTCCAATTGCCTGATATTTTTTTGCGGAATTCTGGCTTCGTCTGCACCATACCGGTCTTTATCCTGCGCAGAGAATGCTTCATATAATCGACCATAAAAGGTCTGAGAATCATATAAATCTGGTAATGTTGGTGTGATCTGAAAGCGCACATGTTTCCCTGTCCATTCATATAAGTTTCATATCCATATTTGCAGTAGTTAGGGAAATAGCTGCCAAAGGAACTGCAAGTTCTTGCCTGACTGATTGATATCTTTGCGGAATTCTGGCTTCGTCGGCAATATACCGGTCCTTATCCCGCTCAGAGAAGGCTTCCTATAATCGAACATAAAAGGTCTGAGAATTATCTAAATCTGGCAATGTTGGTGTCATCTGAAAGGCCACATAATTCCCTGCCCATTCATATCAGTTTCATATCCATATTTGCAGTAGTTAGGGAAATAGCTGCTAAACTAAGTTCGAGTTCTTTTCCAACTGCCTCCTTTTTTGCAGAATCTTGGCTTCGTCTACGCTATACTGGTCCTTATCCTGCTCAGAGAATGCGTCCTATAATCGAGTATAAAAGGTCTGAGAATTATCTAAATCTGGCAATCTTGGTGTCATCTGAAAGGCCACATGGTTCTTTATCCATTCATATAAGTTTCATATCCCTATTTGCAGTAGTTAGGGAAATATCTGCCAAAGGAAGTGCAAGTTCTTGTCTGACTGATTGATATCTTTGCGGAATTCTGGCTTCGTCGGCAATATACCGGTCCTTATCCCGCTCAGAGAAGGCTTCCTATAATCGAGCATAAAAGGTCTGAGAATTATCTATATC